>NC_086379.1:78557716-78866904 GCF_036588685.1 Mytilus trossulus
TACTCGCAGTTATCTGACAGCTAGTTCAAAGCCACTAACAACTAATAATAAACCATGCCTCTTAGACTTTTTTGGTTATAGATACATGTATATGTATGCATCATAATGTTTTTTTTTCTTTATAAACTAGCCCTTATGAAGTTCCACAAGAAAACGATATGAAAAGGTAATGTTTTCCTTTTCTGGGTTTGAAAAATTCAGGTTTAACAAAATTTGCAAAGACCATAGTTAACCATTTCCTTATGTGAGTTTCAAATATTAATTGATTATTCATCAAGTTTCTTCTTGCATATATTTGCTCCTTTATAGATCAATATTTTTATATTGAGAGCTTATATAAATGATGTTTCTGAACGAAATACACAATAAAATATACACGTTGAATGTTTGCTTTACAGAAATAAAGGAACCCAAAACAAAACAAGACTAGGGTCGGGTTTTTCAATTGTTCCAGTGTGCACATAGTTAATCTCAAATTGACTAAATCTGCCATTAAAAAGCCAAACGTTTGTCCCTGTCAGTTCTGAATTGTATCTTCGAAAATCCTATTAAAACATTTAATTGATAGCTGAAGGTAAAATATGGGATTGAAGCAGGTAATTTATTGACCTTTCAACTTCAACACGTTGATTCTAACTACGTCATATCTTTTTTACAATTAAAGTTAACTTATAGTTATGACTCAAATCCGGGTTTATGTAATAGTTTCAATGTCAAAGAGTGGACGGGTATTGACATTTATCTTACCTCCTTCTAGGAATATAATTGGTTAAAAGCAATTTTACTCGTCTATCATTTTTATGATGATAAGTGAAAGAAACTAAGCCTTTGTTTTTTGTATGGAAGTCGTATCCAGCGTCAGTCAAAATGTCATTATACAGAACAGGACACGATCTGTATTTACAGATCCGACGAACATTTCGGTATCTACAGAAAAAAGTTAAAAAGGCCAAAATAAAGTACAACGGTGAAGAGCATTGATGACAAAAATTCCTAAAGGTTTGGCCTAATAAAGCTAAGGTTATCTTTTCCTGAGGTAGAAAAGCCTTAGTATTCCAAAATTTCAAAAGTTTTGTAATCAGTTAATATATAAATATGACCATATCAATGATAATTTGTCAATTTGTTGACTACTGGGCTGGTGATACCATCGAGGAATAAATACTTCACCAGTAGTAACATCGACCCAGTGGTTGTAAATTAATTCATCATAAATACTAGGATTAAATCTTGTATTTTGTCCTCAATGCTCTTCAACTTCGTACTTTATTTGACCTTTTTTAATTTTTTTTAGATTCGAGCGTCTAGCGTAAATATAAAAATCAATCCTGGTATCTATGATGAGTTTATTAACTACGCACACGGGATTCTAAACCATTTAAGCAGCACAAAGTTTTTGGATGCTATATCCTTTCAGCACGTCAAATATGTTGTTGTTCACCAGATAAAGCTGAAAACAATATTGTTTTAAAGCAACTATCATTAATTTTAAAGAAATTACTTAGATGCCTTTTTCTCACGAATAAATTACCGTAGCAATATTTGGCAATTTTTTTTAGAATTTTTGGGTCCTCAGTACTCTTCAAAATCGCATATGTTTTGGCTTTTTTAACTTTTTTTTTATTGCAGTGTCACTGATGAGTCTTTTGTAGACAAAACGCGCGTCTGACGTACACAATTTTAATCTTGAAATCTATGAAGAGTTTATTTATACTAGTAGTCAAAGATGACATTCAAAAATATAACGATTAAGTAATTTTGCAGTTTCGGTTTCTCTACGGTTTACATCTCAATTCTTATTCTGAAGTGGCAGATATAGTGCAACAGGGCTTTTACCTCGAAAAACGGGAATCCTAGTCACAAATTCCACTTACTTTGCGGAGAACCACCACACTGATCCCTATAACAAAAATTCTAAAATAGTATCGACAGCATAACTATTGAGTTTAAAGGACATATATTTCAACAGACGGGTAGTATTTCAATAAGTACACTAAATAATTCATATCATATTTGCCATCGAAGTTATGGTAAAATATATCACATATATACAATTACATCAACTTACACCAATAAATTGACAATGAGTTGTCGATGGAGAACAAACATTTGCGACAGATCCTATCGATGATTTCAGCTTCCGAATTGTGAACTTTACATTTTTCGTAGCAAGATTTCAGTAGCACCTCCATATGAATTATATATATCGTTTACATTCCAGAGTTTGCGTTTCCTATATATAGATTCTACCACTGCATCGAGTGTGATACGATAGTTATCCACTCGAGACTACAATTTTCAAATTTAAAACGCTAGGCTCACCTAATTTTAAAATTTAACTGTCGAGATTGAATAAATATCGTATTACACGAGATTTGGAGGGGGAATCTGTTTCTTAAATGATTTTCAAACAATACGCAGGCAAACTTTATTCATTCTTTGCGACTGATCTGCAAAAAGATGTGTTCTTTCTATGTAAGATTCCTCACTGAAATGCTCCTTTTAATAATAAATCAGTTGTTGACTCTCACTTAAGTGAATTCCTATAAGCGACATCGATTTTATCAACTTTATGTCCTTCGTAATAAGTTCTGAATATTTTAATGTATAATTTTCATACACTAATTCTTTTATATATTTATATTTAATCCCACTTTTCTTTGTTTGGCCTTAGTTTTTCAATAAAAACAAGTTTGACATTGAAACACGGATATGTCCATGACCTTATAATTTATTATACGTCGTTCCTCTTCACCTTTTTCCAATGACAATTTAAAAGTGTTTTCTAATCTACTTGTTATTTAATATCAATTATTATATTTCAATATTTTTGTTTTGAGTAATGGCAAGGTGAAGAAGTTCGGCGAGAATGTTTGTTTTGTGTTCTTATCTCCATTTATTCATAGTAATACACGAAAAGGGACAACTTACAATTTTCAAACTATTATAAATTACAAAGATTATTCTAGAAGTTTTTAACTTTTCTATTATCTTAATTATGGTGTTGTAAGATGTCGCATTAGTAGTCAAGGTAATGATACACCCCAGTATTAATTATCTATATTCATAATTAGGTCATCCTTTCCCTTTCATGTATTTGTATATCTTTTAGATAAAAGTACGTAGCTAGGAACCATTTTTTACTATACTCTTTTAAAATTATCACTGTAAAAGTTTAATGTTTAATAGGGTAAAAAACAACACTTTATCAGTGTACAGAAGACCTTTTTGTTCAATAAACTGAATGTGATTTTTTCCCTTTGTAATACTGGTTATTTCAAGCATTTCTATCAAGTTTTGTCATAATCAGTTCAATAGTTTGAGAAAAATCTAGTATATTGAAAGACGACATCTACAGCGATTCGAGCAAAATTTCTTCGACAAATCCAAACCAAGCCGCATCAAGATAGAATAGAGTGTGGACCAATAAATGATCAAATATCTATCTTATCTGCCTACAAACAGTTGAAAATGATACACAAGATGATTTTAGGAAGATAAAATGCCACTAATAAACCTCTTTGTCTTCTTTATAAGGTCTCTTTGGGTCAATTTATACCTCTCATTTCCTCAAAATTTCTTCTTTTCAGGCCAATAAATAAAAATATTGGGGTAACTTTCACTCATTTATGGTAGAAATGTTATAAGAAATGAGTAATTGAAGCATTTTAGCAGAATGAACAATTCATATAAAAGTTTACTGTCTCCAAGGAGGTTTCAATAAGTCCTGACGTAAAAATTAAATTTACGCCGCGTTCCAAAGAGGGACATAAAAGGCTTCTCTTTTAGTGAATAACTTGTCGTTACAACATTAAAAATAATTTCATCTACTTATAACTATATCTAAGAAGATGTTATATCATAGCAAAATATAAGAAATAAGAAGAAAAAGCCCACCCCCTCCAAAAATATAAATATATGCACTTAGTATGGCTTGTTCTGTCAACTGAATATTCATGGTACAGTCCTATTTCAAGATAATTTTCTCATAAAATGTGTTTTGGAGACTCAATCCACTCAGAATATTTAATTTTTTGTATTATTTCACTTAAATAGCAAGAAATTTTAACACATGAGATTACTCACAAGGCCTTAGGTGCATGTACAGCTTCCCATATTAGGTGTAATACCACCATTGATTTTCTCCTATTAGTCTTTGTTAAATTTGCACTTTTCAAAAAATTGTGTAGAATTTATCTTTGTTTCAAATAAAGAAATACTTGGCATGAGTAAAGTTTTATCCTGTCCAGTTCTATAGAAAAAGTTTCACATAACATTTCATTGCATATAAGAAAATAACCATCATTGGAAGTTAACCAATCACATTGCTCCCCTTATTCTATCTGTGTACAAGATTTAGTAACCATGTAACCTCAAGATTATAAAATTTTCTATAGAAATCACAAATTAAAAATAATGGTGTTTTGAAATACCCAAGACATATGTTTATGACACAGAAATAGTTTTACTGCAATAAAATGTAGGATTAATTACCTACAACGGTCAAATTCAAGGGAATATTTTTTTAGACCTACTTTCGTATGCAACCGGATGTGACGTACCATGATTTGGTGGTATTACACCTACAGATACACCCATATAAAACTTATATAAGATAGTATGTTGGCATTATATAAGTGGCCAACTTTTCATGCAAGCATATTACATGTAGCACAGTGCATTTACAGCAGATCTTAAATATGAAGTTTTAAGAGAAGCTAATGTTTTTCAAAGCTAAGTAGATATAGGAAGATGTTGTATGAGAGCAAATGAAACATATCTCCATCCAAGTAACAATTTATAAAAGAAAACAAGTAAAGGTCAAGGTACGGCCTTCAAACCAGAGCCCTGGCTCACACCGAACAGTAAGTTACAAAGGGCCCCAAAAATTACTAGTGTAAAACCATTCAAACGGGAAGAAAAACGGTATAATCTATACAAAAACGAGAAACGAGAAACCCGTATGAACTACATAAACAGACGACAACTACTATACATCTGATTCCTGACGTAGGAAAGGTGCTGCGGTATAGTTAAGACAATGTGTTATAAGTGTAAGAAGTTTGTGAGTGTTGTTCGTTACGTTAGTTTGTAAAATTCTGTAGTGTCTGTCTTTGATGGAAGATGTTTTTTGTTGTTCTGTGGTTTGCGTTACTGTTACCTTTATTTATTCCATAATAATAGTTACAGATAATCAAAATAAAAAAAAACCTAAGAATAACATTGTCCTTGATGTCCATTTTTAGAAATCAATGATGTATAAGTATTTGACTATATGAGGAGTGAAACGATTAAAACAAAATCAAACTGGATGTTAACTTCGATGCTCTGGACTGGTAAGTAGTTCAGTCACCACTATAACACCAATCGTGTGACACATTGCAAATGATATCAACACTCGCAAGGGGAATTACTTCATTTTGTTCTGGGAATCCTTGGTGCAATGGCTTCAATATTTATAAATTAACTGTTTCCAAACTTTTGAATATTTGAAATACTAAGGATTTTCTATCACAGGAATAGATTACCTTAGCTGTATTTGGCAAAACGTTTGGGAATTTTGTCCTAAATGCTCTTCAACTTCCATATGAATTATATATATCGTTTACATTCCAGATTTTGCGGTTCCTTTGATGACTACTTTATAGTTTGTGGCTATTTACAATGTTGTGTGCCCATTTTTTTCTTTTGTCCATAGATTTACGAGTTTTGAACAGCGGCATACTACTGTTGCCCTTTTTTGTATGAGTACACATGAGACAATTCCCATCCATGTAACAATTTATAAAAGTTAACCATTATAGGTCAAGGTACGGCCTTCAACACAGAGCCTTGTCTCACACCGAACAGCAAGCTATAAACGGCCCCAACCACTACTAGTGTAAAACCATTCAAACGGGAAGAGTAACGGTATAATCAATATAAAAACGAGAAACACGTATGCACTACATAAACAGACGACAACTTCTGTAGTAAGATTCCTGACTTAGGACAGGTGCTAAGATATAGTTAAGACAATGTGTTATAAGTATAGGAAGTTAAGAAGTTTGTGATTGCTGTTTGTTACGTTGTTTGTAAAATTCTGTGGTGTCTGTCGTTGATGAAAGATGTTCGTTGTTGTTTTGTGGTTTGCATGTTGTGTCGACTTTTATATTATGTCTTTGTGCTGTTTGTCTGTCACGTAGTGTTGTCGTTTAAACATTGCCAAATAAGCCAGGTGAAGCTCATCATTTTTTCTTGCAATGTCCTGTACCGAGTCAAGAACTTGGCAGGTGTTCGTTTATATGAATGTTGGCACTTGTTTTTGTTGCACTTCAATGCTCCTGATGTTTCTTTGTTTTCATATCAAAGTAAATGTGTACCCTCGGTTTTATTTTTTTTATCAGGATTTGTTTTCTCTCAACCGATATTTAGTTATATATATATAAATATCTTCCAAATAGATGAGAAAAAATACAAAGCTGAAGGACGCCTCCGGTTGCGGCATTGAAGACCCATTGGTGGTTTTCGGCTGTTGTCTGCTCTATGGACGGGTTGTTGTCGCTCTGACGCATTCCCCATTTTCTTTCTCAATTCTATTAAACCAAGGGAACAAACAAAAACTGAACGCCAAAAGAGGTACTATCGGTTGCGTCGATATGGTAATTATTTGGATTACAATTTTATACGCCAGACGCGCGTTTCGTCTTTATAAGACTACATAGTGACGCACAGATCAAAATAGTTTTAAAGCCTAACAAGTACAAAATTGAAGATCATTAATGGCCCATTATTCCAAAAAGATGTCTCAAATACGGCTACGGTAATCTATTCCAGGGATAAGAAAAATATGAGATTTTGAAATATTCAAAGTTTTGTAAACAGCAAATTTATAAAAATGTCCATATAATTGATATGCATGTCAACACCGAAGTGCTGACTTCTGGTAAGCGTTACTTGTTATGGATGCATCACTGGAAACATTAAAATTTGAATATGCATTGATTATATCGTCCCCCATGGTTTCGCCAATTCAGTTTCAAGAAATTTTTGGACTTAATTCGGAAGAAAGTATAAGCCTTATTTCTTTTAGGTGTTTTAATATACATTTTTTGTAGTTACAAAAGATAACGATTTTAATGTATCGATAAGGATATGGCTTATATACTACACACTTACTCGTATTTACTAATATTGAAAAATATTCTTGAAGACGGTTTTAAAAAGTAGAATCACAAAACTGCTGAATTCGAGGAAAACTAAAAAAAAAAGGGAAGTCCCTCATCAAATGGAAAAATCAAAAGCTCAAATCCCTCAAATGAATGGAGAACAACTTTCATGTTCCTGACTTGGTACAGGCATTTTCTTATGTATACAATGGTGGATTAAATGGTTTTAAAGCTAGCCAAAATCTATAACTTGTATGACAGTCGCATCAAATTCCATAATATTGACAACGATGCGTTAACTGAACAAACTTATATAATAGGTAAAAATGTCAAAATAGAGATGCATTAGTCAACATTACGTTATAATCTTAATCACTATAAAAACAATCAAATCTGTTACAAAGAAGCACAAACAGGCTGATACAGTGTATATAGGAAAAAAACATATAAGAAAAGTAAAAGACAAGAATACACTAATCTACTATACTACAGTAACACATCGACGCTATGTATAAGTAGAGAGCCACGTCATATAGCATAAAAAAATGCTACATTGGCTAGAGGTATAGGGGAGGGTTGAGGTCCCATAAACATGTACTCCGCCGCAATTTTGCGCCTGTCCCAAGTCCGGAGCCTTTGGCCTTTGTTAGTCTTGTTTGCTTTTAGATTTAAGTTTCTTGTGCATAATTCGGAGTACAGTATGACGTCTATTATCATTGTACTAGTATACATATTTTTAAGAGGCCAGCTGAAGGACGCCTCCGGGTGCGGGAGTTTCTCGCCACATTGAAGACCCATTGGTGGCCCTCGGCTGTTGTATTCTCTATGGTCGGGTTTTTGTCGCTTTGACACAACACCCATTTCCTTTCTCAATATTATATAGACAAAGCACATTAGCAAACATGAAAGACCAGAATACGATAATTATTATAGAACAATAACACAATGACGGGATGTACAAGTACAAAGTCACGTCAAATGGCTATCAATAACATTACAACGGCAGTACCCATAATCTATATTTCAAGACCATTGTGTATTACTTGAAAAACACAGAATCATGAGTCGTGTGAGCTAGACTCGCTGTTCTGCACGTAAAGTGATAGTGTTACAAAATGATAGAAATTATTATAAATTAAGGAATGTATCTCCCTCATGCAAAGCTCTGATTTCTATCACGGATTTGGCTATACTTCTTGGACCTTTTGGATTATAGCTCTTCATCTTTTATATAAGCTTTGGATTTCAAATACTTTGGCCACGAGCATCACTAAATAGACATGTATTGTCGAAATGCGCATCTGGTGCAAGAAAATTGGTACCGTTAATTTTATTCCTACCGTTCCATCCACCAAGTGATATAATTTTGAAAAACAATTATATTGTTACTGTACCGTTTATGAATTATTAAAAAGTAATGACATTTCAAGTTGCAACTCCTTCGGGCATGGTGGTCTTAGCCGATACTGGATTATTAATTGTTTGTATAATGTAATTTACCTTCTTTATCAGAAAAATAATTTCGGCCAATATCCCCTGTACATGTTATAACATTAACCTAATCAGTTCTTCTTCACCAGATGCGAATTTCGACAATTAATTTTTCTTCAGTTATGTTCTTAAAGAGGCTATATGATAGATGATATAAAAAATGCAATTCAGCTCTACATGTAGTTGTTAAAAACAGTATTGCAAAAAGTAAAATAACAAAAATACCGAACTCAAAAGCTTAAAATACAATAGATGTGAAGTGGATATCTATATTCCCAACATATATATATATTCTTTTTGGTTATTGATGTCCTTTGTCACTAAATGTATCATGTAATTTTCCTTGACCAAATCACGAATATGTCAGTTGTTCTCCATTCGTTTAATGCGTTTGAAGTATTGATTTTGCCGTTTGATAAAGGACTTTCCTTTTTGAATTTTCTTGGAGTTCGGTATTTCTGCTATTTAACTTTTTCTTAATAATTTCTTTATTCATCTACTGAGAATTTATGTTTCGTATCATGTCAGTACCGAATCGCTGACTACGTACCTTGAAGAATAACAGTCTACCAGTAGTATCGATTTAATGCTAGTAAAAGAAAATAACACTTCGTTAATTTCGTGCGGTCGATTCTATTTGTGGGTTTACCTTTATAAGAAACAAAAATAATAGCTATACAAATTTGATAAATTTTGGCGGTATTTCGTCAGATAAGTAAATTATAAAATATTGTTTTACGAATCTTTAAAGAACGATTGACAATACTGATAAAAAATTACTTCGAGATTTTTTTCAAGCATACATAATAATGGACAGATTCTGCAGATGACTATTTGTAGTAACAGAAAGCACAACAATCAGAGCTCATCTAGGAGAACGGACTTCTGTATTTATAATCAAAACATTGCCTCATAAAAAAATACTAAATTTGTTTAAGATGATTTCTTTTGCTTTATGTCAGAGCTATATAGCTTAGTGTATAGTAAAAATCTTTTCAGACTTTCATAGAAGAATTCAATTAAGTCCATCTATCTTTATTCGAACCTACATGAGTTAGTTGATATTGATAAGGTGTTTAAACATATATTCTTCTCCAAATTTTATCTATAATAACTTCATAATAGTTATCAAAAGTACCAGGATTATAATTTTATACGCCAGACGCGCGTTTCGCCTACATAAGACTCATCAGTGACGCTCAGATCAAAATAGTTTAAAAGCCAAACAAATACAAAGTTGAAGAGCATTGAGGACCCAAAATTCCAAAAAGATGTGCCAAATATGGCTAAGGTAATCTACTCCTGGGGTAAGAAAATCCTTAGTTTTTCAAAAAATTCAAAGTTTTGTATACAGAAAATTTATAAAAATGACCATATAATTGATATTCATGTCAACACCGAAGTGATGACTACTGGGCTGGTGATACCCTCGGGGACGAAACGTATTAATCTTTTGTTGATTCTTCCGATTCCTATTTCAGAGATTAAAAATTGATCAAATAGTCTATGGTTAATATTCAATTGTAACAATGATTGAATCTTTATAAATTTCTTGTTACAAAACTTTGAATTTTCCGAAAAACTAAGGATTTTCGTATCCAAGGAATAGATCAACTGAGCCGTATTTGGCACAACTTTTGGGAAGTTTTGGTCCTCAATGTTTTTCAACTTTATACTTGTTTGGCTTTATTACTTTAGGTTGCATTTTTGTAAATATTGACAATGCAATTTCCCATAGAAACTCCTTTTACGGCTATCATTTATCAGAATTATAGTCTTAAAGAAATCACTGTGTATACTCTAAGTTTTTCTTTTCTATACATTTTATACCCCCTCCCATGTTTCAATTTTTTTAAGAATTTAAAAACAAACCCTTAATTAGTGCCAGCTAACCCTATTTGCATATTTTCTGATAAAAAAAAATGTCTAGAACCTGTTAAAAACTGTTTTGATAACATATTGAAATCATATCAGAATATTATAAATGTAATGTTTAGCAGTCAATCATTACAATATTCAAGATTATATAAAATATCCAATCCAGCCTCTGTATCCAGTCCACATATGCCTATTTGTCAATTAAAGAACATATTTTCTGCCTCAAATGGTCAATTTAGAATTCTTGTCATAACAGTATCATCTGTAACCATATATCTGACACAATTTAGCTACTATATATACTAGAAGTGTTCAAACAAAGCCATATTTGCAATAGTTGTATGTATGCAGATACCAGTCTGAGATATAAATTCACTTACAATGTTGCAAAGATGACTACTAACATCTGATTTTTGCATAACTTCCAAGCATAGTTATTGTTTTCTATATCAAAAACTTTAAAATCATAAAATCATAGCATTTACAAGTTAAATTATTTGTTTTATGACCCACGGGGTAGGCAATTTTCTATGTTTTTGTCCCTTGGGCCTCAAATTTCCTAAATCATTCTGCTGTTTCTAGCAATTTGGAATATTTAGTAAATATTCAGGATAGAACACACTATTGTAAGTTTTTTTGGAATATTTTTGTTTTTCTAGCTTGTATTTATTATGCCGTGTTGACACAAATACTCCATAAATAATATACAGGAAGGATCTATGAGTTTCAATGACTGCGAAGAGTATATATAAACTCTTCTTAACAATTTAACTTACAAATATGCAAATATTATGAATTAATTTTGTATCCAGTCCTCTAAGTACACTATGCATTCTATAAACTGTGAATTTATGCTGAGCCATCATAATTAAGGCCCAGGATTCTATCAATCTTCATTAAATATTTATATTTGAGTTAATTTCTTTCAAATCTGTGAAATAAAGCAAATTTGGTTAAATTCTGAATGTTCCCCTATTTCATCCTATATATGTTGCGTTTTTGTAAATATTGACAATGCAATTTCCCATATGAAATTCTTTTACGGCTAAAACTGTACCACTTTTACTATGAAGTTTTGAAAAAATCTTATCCTAGAATTGAAAGTTCATTTGCACAACATTTTTTTTGAAAGGTCAAAATATAGGGCTGTGCGGCATATTTTCAACGTTTATATGCCCTGTACTTCTCAGAGTTTACACTTACACTAATTTTCTTAACTACCCCTACCTCGAATGAAAGGTTACCACAGATTTCAATGTAAACAATATGCACGTGTTTATTTCCTGGTAACATTCCCAAGTTCTGTTTCTGCAATATGGAACACAGAGAGCATAACTGGGAACCAGTGTGTAAACAAAATTAATTTTCTATGAACATTCAATTCCTCCCCAAAAGAGGAGGGTTTCAGAAACAGCTGTATTTACAAAGTGCAATCTATATTGATCTGAACGTCACTGTGTAGACAAAACGCGCGTCTGCTGTATTAAATTATAATCCTGGTACCTTTGATAACTGTTTGATTAATGAGAAATCAACCGGGTTTATAACACTTAATAGCTTTTTTCCCTCAAATATATATGCGTTTATACAAAAAAACAATAAAACTTCTGACTGATAAAACCGTACACACTCAAACACGGCGATGATCATAGGTTGTTCGGAAGGTTGAGCAGAGCCTGCTCCACAGGTAACATGCGTCGTATAACTCGTATAAAATACTTTGTTTAAGCTCTATCAAATGATTATGCGTAATGCAATCATGGAAAAGTAATTGACTCTTTATTTAGCCTTTAACATCACTAAAATCTTAAACCATCGGTCATTGAATTTGTCTAACCCTGATATTTGACCAATTTTGAAATTATGAAATTGTATCTGTTTATCATGACAAAGGACTACGATATTACCGGAATAAAAAAAACCCACAGACATCGAAAATCAAAAAGAACAGAGAACAACACTTAAACCAATTTTTTTTTACCCCAATAGAGGTGATCTCAGGTGTCCTCGAAGGGTAAGCAAATTATGATGTTTCATATTTCGTACTTCGTACTTTATTTGGCCTTTTTAACCTTTTTGGATTCGAGCGTCACTGATGAGTCTTTTGAAGACGAAAGTTTGTGGCGTATACTAAATTTAGTCCTGGTATCTATGATGTGTTTATTTACAACCACTGGGTCGATGCCGCTGCTGGTGGAGATTTATTTCCCCGAGGGAATCACAAGCCCAGGAGTCAGCACTTTTTGTGCTGACATGAATTGTCATTGATATTGTTATATTTAAAAATTTACTGTTTACAAATTTTTGATTTTTTTGAAATACTAAGGCATTTCTACCTCAGGCATAGATTACCTTAGCTGTATTTGGCAAAACTTTAAAGAATTTTGGTCCTCATCGCTCTTCAACTTCGTACTTTATTTGTCCTTTTCAACTTTGTGGGATTCGAGCGTCACTTATGAGTCTTTTGTAGACGACACGCGCGTCTGGCGTATACTAAATTTATCCTGGTATCTATGATGAGTTTATATACAAAGTAACATTGACATTTGTTGTACAATATTTCAGTAATAAGAGATATTTTTGTTAATATCGTTAGTTTATGTGTGAAAAAAGATCATCGATTCCTGAAAGAGGTACAATTAATTGACAAATTAATTTACCTAAATATTGACAGAATGTAAAATATAAAATGTGTGTGAATTTTAAAATGACAAGTATATATTCATTTGTGAACCCATAATTAAGATTTCATGTATCTGTTATTTAACTTTTAAGTACGAACATGTTAGAGTTGTTCCTCTTTACTCGTCTGATCAAAATACTTGTTGAATCTCACTGAATAGATATAAAAAGGTGGTATGAGTGCCAATGAGACAAATCTCCATCCAAATCAAAATTAATAGAAGTGAACCGTTATAGGTTAAAGTACAGTCTTCAACACGTAGCCTTGGCTCACACCGCACATCAAGCTATAATGGGCCAAACCCATTGTTAAATCATTCAAACCAGCGGTCTAATCTACATCTGAATGTAAAATTCGAAAAACGAAAAACACTTTTAAATCTGCATCAACAAACGACAACTACTGAACATTGGATTCCTAACTTAGGACAGGTGCAAACAATTGCAACGGGTGTTAACGTTTTAATGGTTACAAACCTTTACCCTTATCTGAAACCATAGTGTAACCTCACAACATTAAAAGACACACTATAAAATATCAATTGAAATGGCTTAACTAAATCAAAAGACATTTTAACAAAGTATACTTGAATCATTGCATTCAACGATTTCAACTTCTCAATTATCAATTTCAAATTTCTCAGCAGTAACATGCCCTCTGTCCCTCTGTGCATGTTCACACTATGCGGACTTCATATACAGGAGTAAGCTCCTTGCGCAGAAACTGATACAACAGAGTTATGAGGAGGAAAGATTAAAATTTACACTCCGTATATGTCATGGATGCGATCACGGATGGGTTAATCTTTACGATGTGTCTATGTCTAAACTAACTAACGCCACTTTTACCACGTCTTAGATTGTGGTTTAACATCTGCGTCGTCTGGTCTTCTTAGTACAGAACGTGACCTATTCCTGATTTGACTGTTTTGCTCATTGTTAATTCGCATTGGTATCAAACATGTCTCGGTATTTATATATCCAACATCATGCCATATAAACGGGAGGTTCTTTTTTAAATGTCCTGTACCAAATCAAGAATATGCCAGTTTTCATCAATTAATCGGGGTTTGTTTTGTAGCAGGTCAATGTTTCTGTTGTACCGTTGTTTTTCTCTTATAGTTGATGTGTTTCCTTCAGGTTTCTGTTTTTGATCAAGACTTGTTTTTGCTAAATCGATTTATGACTGTTGAACACCGGTATACTGCTGTTGCCTTTAAATATACAAGTTTTACGATTTGTTTAACAAAATCCTTTTTGTCATATATACCTTTAATCAGTATACGCACATGTGTTTTTTGTCGTAATTGCTTGTGATTGGATATATCCCTTTTATGTTTAATCATAGAATTAAGTAATTGGTACTACAATGAAAAGAATACGTTTTTTATTCAATTTATTACAATACTTCTGATCTCCCTCTATTATATAAAACAATAGTACATAAAGATATCCCTGCAAATATAACTATAGTAAATCAGTAATAATCATAAGTGAGAATGACAGCAGATCAGTACATCGAGTCTGGGTTTTTTTTTATTAAAACAAAATATAAACATTATTTACACCACATGATATTCCACTTCTATATGAAATTTAAAAACATCCAATCAGCACAAAATTAAATCTTCCATAAAATCATCTAATAATTGAACTGTTGAAATTACATGGAATTCCTCTCTTTAAAATATGTTTACATGTACTCCCTCACTGTATATTTGTAATTTGTAAAAGTTAATTTGGAATCTTCCTCTTTCGATTCTCGATGCTGCATATAACAGAAAAATTAGTCTAATTTTAAATGGCATCTTTCTTTTGCAATACTTTTCGTTTTTCTTTTTTTGAATCTTTCTTAAATGATTTATATGTAGAATGTACAAAGTTTAATTTCTCTGGCTGTTAAAGTATTTTACTACTGACCTTCAAATATACCAAGGATTAAAGGTTTTATACTTTAATCAACTGAGGTATGATCAATCTACTCTGAAATTTAGCATAACAGTTCTACATTTTACTCATTTTTTTCCCATACAATGAATTTGCATTTCATATTTCATATTTCATTCATTTCAACATAACAACTATATAATAAATAGGTTTTTGATTAACTTACTATGAAATTATAAACTATACAATACCTATGAATTTATATTTTGTGTTGTTGTTATCGTATGTACATTAACATTAAGTATAGACGTTATAACGCTTATGCAATAAATTGGAATTTCCAACGTCCAAATGAAAAAAAAAGTCAAATTCAAGAGATTAAACCTGTGTTATAAATATCCATGAAATCATAATTGTTAAGGTGTTAATAAAATAGAAATGAAGTATTCAAAGTCTACAAGTCAACAAAAGTGTTTGGTTAATTTTCTTTGGTTCTGAAATGATCGCTGGAAGCCGTCAGATTTGATAGCAGTTTCTTGTAGCAGTTGTTTTCTTTTTGTGTTCCATTTTGCCTCTGTTTTGGATTGTAACCCGGGCTTGTTTTCGCTTAATCAATATATGACTATAGAACAGTGGTATACTACAGTTACAGGAACAAGTGTTCATCTGGTTTATATATGAAAAGTAAAAACACAAAAATACTAAACTCCGAGGAAAATTCAAAAAGGAAAATCAAAAATCAAAAGGCAAAATCAAAAGTCCAAACACATCAAACGAATGGATAACAACTGTCATATTCCTGACTTGGTACAGGCGTTTTCTAATGTAGAAACTTCCTCTATATTCAGGCAAGTGTCGACATGTAATGGGTGAAATAAGCAAACTATATAACCAAGTTTAATCCATCATTTTCAACTCAAGGAAATACCTGAACCACGTCAGGTATATTTCTACGGAAGCGTATTAGCGCCACACATTTTTTTTTTAATTTTTCTTCCTATGTTATGACGCAAAGGTTTGCGATATAACGCAAACCTTTGCGTATAACGCAAACCTTTGCGTTGTAACGCAAACCTTTTGCGATATAACGCAAACCTTTGCGATATAACGCAAACCTTTGCGTTATAACGCAAACATTTGCGATATAACGCAAACCTTTGCGATATAACGCAAACTTTTGCTATATACTGCAAACCTTTGCGTTAAACGCCATCATTTTAACGCAAACATTTGATGCAAAACCTTTGCGTTTTAACGCAAACATTTGTTTTATCTTATTTCTTATTTAAGATTCAAAGGAACAGTAGTTAGTAATGGAGGAGGCTGTATATATTAAAATTTATCACCTTTGTAATCATTACAAAGTAAAATGCTTGTATAATTAGATCATATCAATGACTAATAATGAACAGAATAGTATAAGAAGATGTGGTATGAGCGCCAATAAGAAAACTCTCCATCTAAGTCACTATTCGTAAAAGTAAACCATCATAGGCCGAATTACGGTCTTCAACACGGAGCATTGGCTCACAATGAACAACAAACTATAAAGGTCCTCAAAAACGATATCCATGTTACTACTAGTATATATATTACAAAGAAAATTGAGTAAATTGAGGTTATACCTAAGAAAAAAATCAACCCCGCGAATATAGCAATAACCGAATATAAATATACTTCCAAAGTAAGATCTCGTTTGAGAACTGTGTAAAGTAGGGTGGATTCAAACAAGCTACCCTTTGGCAATAAATGTATAGAATGAAGATGTTTTATTAATAAAATTATGTTCTCTCTATTTAAATTGCTACCCAAGCATCTTCAAAATACCTCATTATATTGAAATGAAAATTCAATGACTTTTTATCAAAAAATCTTATTCATATTCTGAGATTTTAAAAAAAAAAGCAGAAAGATCATTTTGTCTATTTTGCATGGAGGTTTCACACTTGTATGACATAATTTTTTATCTTTCAATTTAATTATTACTATATATTAAACTATATCTATTTTCTTGTTAGATTATATACTTTTCTGATGCACAAATCAGTCTTTACACTTCAAGTATTCCATTATTCCTATGCATATTTATTATAATGAGTATGTTTCTTTTTATCTTCTAGTAAATCACATCCGAAATAAATGACAGACGTACATATATACAAAACTTAATGATTAATTGAAATCAAGATATTTGCGTTATAACGCAAACATAGGAAGAAAAATTTAAAAAAAAATGTGTGGCGCTAATACGCTTCCGTATATTTCAGTTATTACATTCATTTGATTTGTTTTAGATTTGAAGAAAATAAGCAGAATGGTGTTCAGTCAGGTATATCACTGGGGTAAAGCTGATGACCGTAACTGCATTCACGGTCATCCCAAGATGTCAGCTGAAAAATTAGGTCAGTTTTTGTATTGTCTGTTAAGGCGTTTCTACATCATTTTCTTTACAAAGCATACTTTGATACGATGTAAATTTATAAAAGATTCACACGGAAGTAACAAATCTCTACCGAGGAACGTGTATAAAACGGGAATTTGGATTTGAAAAATTCGCTAGGATGACCGTAAATCGTAATCGAGATGACCGTAACAGGATTAGCGATTCATAACAAGGCTGACCGTAATTTTTAAAAGATGACCGTAAATTGTTAAGGATGACCGTAATTTATAAAGGATGACCGTAATTTATAAAGAATGACTAAATTTAAAGAATGACCGTCAATTGAAAGAAAATATCCATATTAGTATGCATTGTTTTTTGTTGAGTTTGTCGCAATAGGGGCTCGGTTAGTTCTTCTTAACTATTTGGCGTATTTTGAGTTTATATGAAAATGATAGTAATCGATGTTGTGAGTAGTTTTGATTTAAATGGACACTATAGACAATAGACACCTGCAAACAATAGGTGATTTTAACTGTGTAACTGAGTGAGCCGTATCAAATGAAACTCGTATGAACTTCAGATCATATATTTATTTTACAAACACTGATAGACAAATACTGTCACAGTAAAGAGGGTAGATTATATAATTGTTTTGTAGACTTTCGCAAAGCATTCGACAGTGTAATTCATATAGGTCTTAAACTGAAGCTTATTAATATGAAAGTGGTACTTTATTTTATAATAGTATATCAGATATGTATAACACAGAGGCGGATTTAGGAGGGGGGCAAGGGGCCTCGCCCCCCCCCCCTTTTTGGGAAAAAAAATAGTTGCTTATATAGGAAATCACTGAAGCGTGACTGAAGCAGGCCCCTTCTTATGTTAGTCAGTGGGCCCCTTCTTATGTTAGTCAGTGGGCCGCATGTGTTGGAGCTTCTCTCACTGACCCTTTTAGCATTAAATTAGGTGTAAGACAAGGAGACAACTTGAGTCCTTCATTATTTAAAATATTTATAAATGACTTCCCATCTTATCTTGACTCCTGTCTGGATGCAGTTTCCCTGCACTCAGAGAAATTAAATTGCTTGATGTATGCGGATGATATTGTGATTAAGTCAACACCAGCCATAGGGCTTCAAAGTAGACTTGATCAGCTAGAAAAATATTGTGCTGACTGGTGCCTGAAAGTGAATATTAAAAAGACTAAAGACATAATTTTTATAAAGGCTGGAAGGAAAATTCAGGTGAATTTTCGACTGCAGGATAACTTGATTGACTGTGTCGCTCATTACAAATATTTAGGTGTTCACTTTACTGCATCTGGAAGTTTTCATCTAGCTAAAACTGATCTTTATAATAAGGATCTTAAGGCCTACTATACACTTAGAAAGGATTTTATCAATTTGTCTCCTGGAATAAAATCTTGTTTTCATATTTTTGATCATACCCTTAAACCAATTCTGTTATATAACTCAGAGGTATGGGGAGGTTATAATGTATCTTGTAATAAATTACAGTCTTTCTTATTTAATCTTGAAAATATTTTTAAAAATCTTAAGTGTGAGAATCTCCATCTTTCTAAATTTATACTTGGTGTACACAAAAGGAGTGTCAATTTTGCTGTATTATCAGAACTGGGGTTTCCCCTTACATTATGATATTGTAAAGTCAATTCTAACTTAACTTCTTGGTTCTCATTTGCTAAAAAAGTACATGTATTAGAAGTTTTTGAAATTAAACAAGAAGTAAAACATTTCGGACAATATAAATTTTTGAACATATCTAGCAAATTAATTCACACTAAATATATTAGCAATTGGTATGCTTGCCAAAATAAAGCTTCTGATGGAAAACTGTTTAATTATGTGAAATTAAAGCAGAATTTTGGTTATGAAAATTATCTTTCTTTAATTAAGGACTTTGATTTTAGAAGATCTATATGCAAATTACGTATTTCTGCTCATAAGCTTTAAATTGAAGTTGGACGTTTTTCAAATATTCCACGAAATGAAAGAATTTGCAAAAAATGCTCCTTTGGCCGTGTTGAAGATGAAATCCATTTTTTAACTAACTGTCAAAATTTTAAATCAGATAGAGATGCTCCCTTTGACTTTGTTTGCCAAAGAATTCCATTTTTTTCTATACTTGATAACTCAGCATACATTTATTTATTTTTTAAACTGTGAAGACAATCAGGTCCTTAATGCTGTTGGTAAATTTATTAAAGTGAATATGAGTTAGTAATTGTATTGTTACTGTATGTAAAAATGTTTGTATCTATGTATCTATGCAAATCAATATTCTTTTTCCTTATTCATGTATGCTATTGTTTCAGAAAAAGGGAGAATGTTTGGGCCCATTAAAACGTTTAATCCCGCTGCAAATGTTTGCACCTGTCCTAAGTCAGGAATCTGATGTACAGTAGTTGTCGTTTGTTTATGTAATATATACGTGTTTCTCGTTTCTCGTTTTTATTATATAGATTAGACCGTTGGTTTTCCCGTTTGAATGGTGTCACACTAGTAATTTTGGGGCCCTTTATAGCTTGTTGTTCGGTGTGAGCCAAGGCTCCGTGTTGAAGGCCGTACTTTAACCTATAATGGTTTAATTTTTAAATTGTTATTTGGATGGAGAGTTGTCTCATTGGCACTCACACCACATCTTCCTATATATATGCTCTGTATGCCCCTTGTGGGCCCTTAATTTGAAATGAAATATGTTCTGTTCTGTTCTGTTCTGATCTATGTCTGTTTATTTTGCTATCTTCTGCATATTTAAAAAAGAATGCAATTCAAAAACCAGATAATTTTTTTTTTCTCAAACAAAGACTTTACATAACTTTTACATATCTAAAGGTCCTGTCATGCTTTAAGGTTTATGTACCCTTCTGTAGCCATTTTTGTACGAATTTTTTTGTAAACATCAATTGTATCAAAACTACAGATATAAAGAATAATAGATACAGTCCATTTTGAACATATACTAGGGGGAAACTTGATGTAAAGCATTATTATTTTCTGTTGCATTGCATTTAATAGATAAAGAGTACTTTGTGGCAAATAAACCAAGATTTTTATAGAAAATCCACAGCCTTTAATAAAGAGATTTTTGTTATAAAATTTGAAACATAGATTACTCACTTGCTTTTCTATGATGTGCTAGTGTTTATATTTTACAAAAAGTTCTAACCAACCTGTAAATTCCAAAATACCTCGTGCAGAGTAACTGAAGTGGAGCGCACCCTAAAAGGTGTACTTGATTTTGTCCATATTTTTATCTGTTCTAACCAATAACTACATTAATAAACTTGTGTTAAAGAAATCAATGCTAGCACTGCATGCAATAATCCTATATCTATCGGTCATCAAATTGCCAAATATGAAAGAACAAGGATAATGGCTGTGGATTTTCTATAAAATTTCCATATGTTTAGCATTAAAGCAACACAAGGGTACATAATCCTTAATACTTTCCTAGATGCATCAGTTTGTTTGTTCTCTTAAAAGATATGTGTGTGTAAAAACGGCCATATTTTTCAATTCCCTCAGATGAACCTTTAACATTATGAATATCCGGTAATTGAGCCCATGTCTATGGTTCCAGAGGAGCAAAATAAAATCTTGATTTGTCTTGATATATATAAAAAAAAAACAATTCTGTTTTCCGTTTATGCAATTTACAAGGTTCTCCTTTGAAATTCGCTATTTATACAAGACTATTTTAGGATCTATTTTGCTGGAGCACACCTTCCTAAAACTAAATGTTTGTGGACCAATATGATTGTCTATAGTGTGTATTAAAATGCTGTCTACATTAGATGAGGTGAACTTGCAAGTGGAAAAATGATAACACATGTACGTATCTGAAATTAAAAAAATCCAACATCTGCAATGGTAGTTGAAACGATATGACATAAATGGCTGTACATCCATTGCCTTTTTTAAAAAGCTGTATTAATTATAAAATTAATAGGAATCTCAGAAATAAAAAAATCTTTTGGCTTGTAGTTGGATGCTACATATGACGAACCATGTATTTGAAGCACGTCTTATTTTTGTCTACCTTTATGATAATGTCTTATAAATACGTCTTACACCAATACGATTATTTATTTGATACAAAAAAGGTTACACAAATACGGATATTTCTTAGAAATGACGGTTATACTATGAAAGTTACGGTCATCCTTTCGAAATTACGGTCATCATTTTACCAATTACGGTCATCCTTATTATATGTTACGGTCATCAAGAAAATATTTTAAAGATGATTTACGGTCATCTTAGCGAATTTTTCAAATCCAATTTCCCGTTCTATACACGTTCCTCGGTAGAGATTTGCGACTTCCGTGTGAATCTTTTATAAATTTACATCGTACCAATGTATGCTTTGTAAAGAAAATGATGTAGAAACACCTTAACAGACAATACAAATACTGACCTAATTTTTCGTCCGACATCTTGGGATGACCGTGAATGCAGTTACGGTCATCAGCTTTACCCCAGTGTATATATGTAAATCCTATTTTGAAAAAAATCAAAATGACTGCCACCTAGTGGCAATTGAAGAACCAGGGTGACATCCGCTATTGCTCGCTATGACAATTCTAGTTATGTATTGGTTTTGGTGTTATCATCTCGTTTGTCCATTGTGTTGTCTGTCTTGTGTAAACTTTAGGCTATTGATGGTTTATATATTGTCTTCGTGATAGTTTTAAATAATGTAATTTTAAAGTTATGACGAAAAGCGACTGCTTATAAACTTATTATAGATTCATAAAGTTGCTTCCAGGCGTACAAGCCTTCTGTAGGAATAATATCATTACAGAAACTGTCATCAGATTTAATACACGTGATGCGTTCCCAAATATCAAGTAACGGCTTCGGCATATCAGAAGGTGGTATGTTTTCTATCATTACTATAATAAGCAGATTTCTGTCTTCTTGAAATAGCTGCATTCTCGCCATGTCTAGCTCAAATTTCCCCCATTTACTATCAAGATAATTCTTCGTTATCAATACTAAAATCTTTTTACTATTCTTCATGGCATCCATTATATTGTCAGCAATATATAATCCTGACAAAAAATCTCGTTGGTGGATACACAAATTCAGACCTTTTTCGCCTTCCAAAAAAGGCACAATTTTTGTTTTAACAATTTTATAGTCTGATTGATGATAGGCAATAAATGCGTCATACTTACGCCTTATAATGTCTGTATCGTGAAGAAGTCTGTATTTACGACGTATATTGTAATACCAATATTTAAGCGCTGTTCTATACTTATACGACCATGCAATTATCAGTATTAGTACAAGGAGAGAAAATGTCAGAAGAGCAGAAATCAAAAGCCAAGTTTTTGCCATACAATCTATCTGATTTGCTCGTAGGTTACGATATATCCATGATGTGGAAGTGAAGCTTCCATCGGTAAATTTACAGGTATAATTTCCATGATTGTCCAAATATATCTTCCTTTCATTTAGCCATGCAATAAACTTCAGCGTTTCACAATTACATTGTATTGGATTCTCGAAAAGGTGAATCCTAAAATGCTTTCTTTTTTCAGTCAATTGTAAAGCTTCATCTATCTCATTCATGATGTTCTCTGGAAAATATTCTATATTGTTAGATCTTAAATCCAAGGTTGAAAGTTTCGGGAAATCTTTAGCATTTAAAGGAACGGATGTGAGCTTGTTATTTTTCAAGATAAGTGTTTCCAATGATCTTTTCTGTTTAGTAAAAAGATTTGTATTTATCAATTTTATTCCATTTCCCGTGAAATCAACGTATGACAGATTCAGCATGTTATAAAGTAATTTTGAATATCTTTCAATTGCTGTTACTGATCTCAAGTCTGCTCTTTGGAAAACAAGTTTCTGTAGACTTGGGAAGAAGTTGAAAAAGTCTAAAGGTAAATCAGAACATGATGAACCAGAAAAATTCAGCATTATCAAATTAGATAAACCTCTAGCAGTTCCGGCACATGACGTAAACTTATTATTAGCAACATCCAAATGTTTCAATTTGTGTCCTTGTGTAATGAAGACATCCCAGTTAAATTTAGTAGAAACGTAGTTCTGGTTTGAAACATTAAGATATTCTAAATTTTCCGGAATAGTTATATGTAAAGCTATATTATTACTTGTGTAGTTTGTTGTCAATAATTTGTCTATTTTGATATGTGTTTTATAATATAATCTTTGTTTCGAAATGTCCAATGTTCTCAAATTTTTCATTGAAAATGATAAAAAAAGCATCGGGGGTGTGAAAAAGATTCTAGGACTTATTGCATTTTCTGCTAGATTTAGATTTTGTAAACAATGTATATATGGCATTGTTGATGGGTCACCTATCTGTATATCGAGTATTCGGTTTCGATGTAAGTCAATAGTAGATACACAAATACTTCCCAGTGTCATCAAATTGTTCTTTGTTATAGTATCAACTCCTTCGTTCGATTGATAATTACGGTGAAGCAATAGAGTTGACATATTACGGCCATAGAAAACATGAAAAGATGGTAATAAGCTCGATATCTTCAAATTGTTTCCGCTAATATCCAGAGTTGTCAATGACTGAAGTGGCAAAAAAGCATCAGTATCAACTGAAACGAGATTACACTTTAACAACAGATACGATATCGGCGAGTTTCTCAGATTAGCAAATGTTTCATTCGTCAGCTTTTGGTATCGACACGGTTGTAATAACAAATATTCCAACTGCTGCAGCTTCCCAAATCCTGTTTCAAATATTTTACCATCAAAACCATTTATAACAAGTTGCTTAAGGTTAATAAGATCACTTATTTGAACATCCGGGTAGCTTGTCATTTCTCCTATGTTGTCATACATGTCTAAATACCTCAGTGAGACCAGTGGATTAAATACACCATCTGGTAATGAGTGATCCCCAAATGAATTTTTTCCCATGTCCAGACGTATTAGTTCCGACAGGAAAACAAAGGCTTGTTGTTCTATTTGATGTATTTTACAGTTCACTAATATCAAAGTTTGCAATTGTGTCCACTTCGAGAATGAATAATTCATAAGAATGGGGAAAGAATTGTCTCTTATGTCTAGAGTAGTTGTATTTTCTGGACATTGTGTCTGAATGTTAGTTATATCTTGTTCCCGACAAATGCAGGTAATGTCATTTGAACTTCCATGAATTTTACATGTTTGTTTTGCTATAATAGCAAGAGAACGTACAGAGATGTAAATAAAGTACAGAGATGTAAATAAAGAACGGAACATAAATGTCAACCAGTTTCATTGTTTGGCTAAATTTGATCTACAATAGAAAAGGGAAAGAAATAATGAAACGAAAGAATGTCGAAAATCTAAATTTATTATCTTGTTTGCTTAAAGTTTCATATTAAATTACAAACCAATTGTTCAGAGGACATATGAAGATCTTTCAATCCTGAAGAGATCTATTTTGAAACAAAAATATTAAAATTCTGTTTGAATTGTCATTTCAAGCGTCAAATAATAGCTTACTGTCCGCTGGTTTAAAAAATATATGACTGAAGCCATTTTTTAAAACTAGGGAGATCATTGGTTACTTCCGGTTTGAAAAATGTCACTTCCAGTACTATTAGCGAGTTATTTGACACTGATTCTAAAATATATGATTCTATATATTTGAACATTACACAAAGACAAATAATAGCTTCTTCCAGTTTACATATTGTCACTATTGTCATATGGTTTACAACCCAATGCAAAAGGTTCCATGGCTTTGTCATGAAAACATTCAAACAAAGGTCAAAATCTAAAACGTCAAATTTACCTATACTTTGAGCTCAATTTCAAGGTTGTAAATCTAGGACCTTGAATCAAAAGACACTAAGTATTTATTACAAATTGTGGATAAGGTATATCAGCAGACGCATAGTTTTATATATATAAGAGATAGAAAACTCAAATTTGATGTAAGCATACCTCATCAACCAAAATGTACTTGTTACGACATGTTGCAACTAATGATTTAGAACAAATATGTTGTAGATATTCCGGTCTTATGCGGTTTTTGGCCGTTGTTATATGTTATAGTGGCAGTTTCTGTGTGTGTTACATTATAATGTTGTGTTTTCTGTTGTTCTCCTCTTATAATATATAATTACCAATAAGAAATGTATATCACTTACTGAGTATATCAAATGCACAAAGATAAAGATAAAAAGTCTCTTCAGTCAATATGGTATGTAACATCATAAGGATATAATGAGCATTTTAGAAAAATATTTTGTTCGCTTTCTTTTATATTTGCGAGGGAGATTTCATAACTAGAAAAAGTTGATAGAAAAAGGTATTTAGTCCAGTAGTTTCATACAAGAAGATTTTTTGCATAGTTTACGACGACAGATGACGACGAACGCTTAGTAATGGCAAAAGCGCACATGGGGCACTTCGGGCTCCGGTGAGCTAACAATGTGACAATTATTAGGATATAGCATCCAGGAGTGTGTAAATTCAGAAACTATCGCGATGTTTTTATTATTGCGAAAATTGCGACAGGGTTATAATCGAATAATTTAAACTAAATAATTAAAATATTTAAATTTAGTATATAACTTTAATAGGATTTTTCTCAATATCGCAAAAATAAAAATCGCATATTAGTCTATAATGAAAAAATCGCAATAATAAATGCACGCAATAATTTCTGAACTTACAGTATTCATCTTATTCTACTTCTATGTGGTTAATCTGCAGTCGAAATTTCCATGACGCATATATGAAAACTGACTTACAACTCAAACAATCACACAAATACATCCAACACGTCCTTATAGACTGAGATTGCTAGAGTAGTAATAAGTGCGTAAGTTCTTGCATTGAGGTAAAGATTAAAACTCAAATTATGAATTAAGCGTCGAAATTCCTTTCTAGAAAGACAACACAGTGGATAATAGTTTAAGAGTACTCGCAGTTATTGAAAGCTACTTTAAAATTAATTACATTCATATTCAACCAGACCATTCTAGTCAACTTAAATCAAAACACCTCAACAGCTTACTTGCGATGCCGGCTATCACTGATAAGGTCTTTGCGTCGGAACTAAACACATTTATTCTAAAAACAGTTGTTGGCATGACACGGGTTATGTTCTTCTCATATATGTTATGATGGTATGATACTAAACCCCTTACGGGAAGGATTGTGCCTGATGTTCATATGATGAAATCATAATCTTTCAGTCAGTTTAATTGAAGTCTGGAGCTGGCATGTCAGTTAACTGCTAGTAGTCTGTTGTTATTTATGTATTATTGTCATTTTGTTTATTTTCTTTGGTTACATCTTCTGACATCAGACTCGGACTTCTCTTGAACTGAATTTGAATGTGCGTATTGTTATGCTTTTACTTTTCTACACTGGTTAGAGGTATAGGGGGAGGGTTGAGATCTCACAAACATGTTTAACCCCGCCGCATTTTTGCGCCTGTCCCAAGTCAGGAGCCTCTGGCCTTTGTTAGTCTTGTATTATTTAAATTTTAGTTTCTTGTGTACAATTTGGAAATTAGTATGGCGTTCATTATCACTGAACTAGTATATATTTGTTTAGGGGCCAGCTGAAGGACGCCTCCGGGTGCGGGAATTTCTCGCTACATTGAAGACCTGTTGGTGACCTTCTGCTGTTGTGTTTTTTATTTTGGTCGGGTTGTTGTCTCTTTGACACATTCCCCATTTCCATTCTCAATTTTATCTGTGTTTTATTTTACTTTAGTAATAAGAATGATGATATCCGGGTATAGTTTTTCCAATGAATTCATTATTCAGCTGTATCACTGGGAGATATATGTTACATTTGCAGGCGCAGCTACAATATTGTCATTTTACTTTTTTGCTTCATAGAGACGGAGAGTTCACAATTGAGCGACTTATATTAATAATTTCGATGTAAAGTATTGGTCTCAATCTAACCTCAATCACCATACATAAGTCAAAATATGAGACAAACATTGTGTAAATAGTATAAGATACCAAATTCTAACTTATACAAGATATAAATTGAAAATGAACCGACAACGCCTTGGGCTAATGAAAGAAAACGACAAACAGACAAAAATGTTTTTGTTTCAATTGTAATGGGATTGATGAGTTCATAGTACTCACTTAATTTTGAAACATTTATTGAGCGAACACTATCTATACAACAAAAGTGAAGTTGTAGGATGATAGTATCTTTTATCCTTTCTACATGAGAAGCTGTTGCAATTTTGTTGATCCAGGTCATCCAAACGTAGCATATTTATTGTGACGATTACGGCATAGATCTTTTAAAATTCTTCCTTCCAATGTATTTTTTTAAATTATATAACTATTGAAGAGATTTTTGATTTTTGTTTATGTAAAAATCAAATCAACTGGGGCGAATGAATAAAAATAACTCTTAGAAACTGTATGCCTCCGAACAGCTTTTCTGGATTAACATTCAAAGGTAAATTTCGAAACAAAACATTAAAAGCGTAGGGTAAATATGTTTGTTTTCAATGTAAAATTATAAAAATGCTCTTACCATGCAAGAAAATTTGTTTATTTTATTCATTAAGATCTGATATAAATGACATTGTTGTGATGCACTAATTGATAATATGCTAGAAATTCACCTGACCGTGATAGAAATAGGAAAAAAACATAAATGTGTGCATTCGCAGCGCTTTCGTGATTTACCTTCATCGAAAAGTTCAAACTCATAATTGAAAAGCTAAGAATGTACAAAGTTTGGAACCATGATCAGCTTTGCTTTATGACCAAAAAATAATTTAAAAGAATAACTAAATGCATTCGAGGAAACTTTGCGAGAAGGGAATTGGGATTTAGTTCCAAATTATTCAACAAATGTAAATTTCATAAACAGTTCTGTTGCAGTAAATTTGTTTCCTTAATGTCATTTAGAAAGATGTGATATAAATGAAGTACTAAAGCACTTGATTAATATGCTCCTGATACCCTCTGTGAGTGGCAGTCCATCAGCTGCAGCATTGGAGAAGTGGAAATAAATGAACATAAAAGGACAAAGCATGCGATGACTCAGCCATTTAAAAAAAGGGTTCCAGACCCCAAAACACCATGAAACGTTTACATAATCAAAAGAGAAAAAAATATTAATAGGGGGAACATCCTCCCGAGTCCGTAAACGCAGTCAGATTCTACTGTTGCTAAATTTGCATGAGGAAGTTTAAACATTGGTCTATCAATAATTTTTAGAAGTTTCAACAAAGAATTTAACTGAAAAAGAGTTATAAATTGGAAGCATTAGTATTTTAGTAATGGTCACATCTTATAAAGCAATCTAAAATCTACCATTTATTTTGTTTTAATTTGAAATTCAAAACGGAATTGAAATCAAGCGTCTTACCTTATTATGTCAATACATGTCAACTGATGGGTGACAGAAAAATAAATTCATCTCTTTGATAAAAAAAAACATTATGTGAAATACATCAAGCGAAAGGAAATGAATGTGTTTAAAATCTATTTCAAATACATACCAAACTAAAAATGATATTTCATTAATGAAAAGAAGTCTTTTTAACTTTTTTCTGTTTCTTATCAGGGGTACAAAAAATGCAGTTAAAGAAAGGCGAAAACACCATAGGAATATGCAAACGCATAAGTCGAAAACAAACTCACAATGGCACATGGCAAATTAATAAAATTCACAAAAAAATGAAGACTGAGTCAGAACTCCATCAAAACCCGGATGGAATCAGATTTTGCTCCCATTGTGACACCCTTAGTTTTAATAATGATAGTACGAATCAGATGATAAGTGTTATTCGGTATGTCACATTCACAGACACGATGGTGGGACTGTGGTTACGACGATAAGAACATATCTGTCGTTATCTGTGAAAAAAACATCCCAAAACGGTCCAACAACTCGTGATGGTGGCCTAAAATATATCGAAGGGTTGATTTAGTTAACATTTTCTTGAATACACTTTTATAATATAAGAATACCCCTTGTCCTACTTCCTGGGGTAAATTTAACGTTCAACTCATTCATTTTTTTCGTTGATTAAATTAGTAATTTTTTGGTAAACCAAGTTTCCTACCCCTACAGGCTTAGGTTGATTTGGTTATACTTTTACGTCCCTTTTGCTCAAGTATAAAGTTATTAAAGTGCGAGGTTT
The DNA here is from genome assembly GCF_036588685.1 of Mytilus trossulus. Classification (NCBI taxonomy): domain Eukaryota; kingdom Metazoa; phylum Mollusca; class Bivalvia; order Mytilida; family Mytilidae; genus Mytilus; species Mytilus trossulus. The sequence continues at coordinate 78,587,333 of NC_086379.1, forward strand.
ATGCCACAAAACCAGGTTCAACCCACCATTTTTTCCTTTAAAAATGTCCTGTACCAAGTCAGGAAGATAGCCATTGTTATACTATTGTTCGTTTCTCTGTGTGTTGCATTTTAACGTCGCGTCGTTTGTTTTTCTCTTATTTTTTAGTGTAAATTCACATTGCGATAAGACGTGTCTTGGTACTTGTCTATCCCAAATTCATGTATTTGGTTTTGATGTTATAATTGTTATTCTCGTGGGATTTTGTCCGATTCTTGGTCCGTTTCTGTGTGAGTTACATTTCAGTGTTGTGTCGTTGTTCTCCTCTTATATTTAATGCGTTTCCCACGGTTTTCGTTTGTTACCCCGATTTTGTTTTTTGTCCATGGATTTATGAGTTTTGAACAGCGGTATACTACTGTTGCCTTTATTTATACATTCGTATCTTTCACAAATGATTCCAAATAGGCAAGTTTTTTTGTCAAATGGCATGTACTTTGTATTTTTGATATTGAAGATGAGAAAATATATTTCAATGTTAATTTTCAAAGCAGGATATCGATGTTCAGTTATTTCCTTACAAACCGAAACTACTATGACACATATGTTATATAGACCGATGTGTTTATGAGACAATTTTGCTAATGAAAATTATCAGAATCTCATGAACTCATAATGAAATGAGACTGAGAAGGTGCATTGACAGAACAGAGGACAATAACTGAGTATGTATAAGAATGTTCAACTCATTATCTTTAGTCTTGAAGATGAGAAACTTTATTTATTATGTCAAATATATAGACAGTAAATCGATGTTTAGTATAAAGTGAGACATATGTTATAGAAGTACTCTATTTTAGTATTTTTAGGACAAAACTGATAATGAAATAATTAGAATTCCATGAACTCTGAACTGAGTGAAACATCGCATCGACAGAACAGATGGTAATTACATAGTATGGATTTAGAGATATATGACGTCACATCTATAAAAGAGCGACAAATTATACCATAGGGCCATTCAATTTCATGAGAATAAAATAGCCTAACATTGGTATGGCTTAAAAAAAAGAGTGACAAAGAACAGTACACAAAACACAACATAGAAAATGAAAGACGGTGTAAAGGAGACAAAATTATCTATTTACTCTGATGATTCTCTAAGATTAAAATCGATCACTTTACTTGAAATTTGGGAAATAAATAGTTATTAATAAAGGCAATAGTAGTATACCGATGTTCAAAACTCATAAATCGATAGAAAAAACAAATCTGGGTCACAAAACCAAAATTAACGTAGGCCACCTTATTTTCCCAGTAGCTGTTTGGCGATATGGTTGTTGAAAGCCTACTTTGAATACCTAGTGTGCCAGGGTCACATTGATGGCCATTGGTATATAATGAAAAATGGGGGGGGGGGGGGGGAATGAACAAGTAAATGTTCCTCTTACTGCTGATCGAATGGACATCATAGGGAATCAAAAGATCTAAATATTTGTTTTTAGATTATCTCAATTCCCCTGCTATCATGTTTGTTCACAGTCGTATTACTCATATAAAATTCTTTGGTTAGCTTTATCAAGAGATTATGCAGCATGCAATCATGGAATAGTAATTGACCCTTGACTAAGCCTTAAACATCATTAAACTCGTTAACCATCAGTCATTGAATTTGTCTAACCCTGAAATTTGACCAATTTTGAAATTATAAAATTAAAATCCATTTATCATGACAAAGGACTACGGTATTACCGAAATAAACAAAACACAGACATCGAAAAATAGAAAAAAAGTGAACAAATAACAACACTTAAGCTAAAACAAAATATATATCGAATCCCGTTTTGCCACGAAAGAGGTGTCTTCGGAGGGTAAGCAAAGCATGATGTTTCATATATATTGAAATTTGTTGAACAATATTGCAATTATGAGACTTATTTTTGTTAATATCGTTAGTTGACAGTGTACTTGCAACGCCTACAAAATTATAATGCTTATTATTTCTGACAAAAATAGCTATCCATCAATATGACTCAGAAATAGTGTTAAAATAAAGTTCAAGCTATGTTTTAAAAAATATCATCGATTCCTGAAAGAGATGCAATTAACTGACTTAAATATTAACATTGCGTAAAAATGGAATGTGCAGAATTTAAAAAATGATATATTTATTCATGTGTGAACCTATTATTTTGATTGCATGTATCTGTTATATCACTTATACGAAAATTATAGAGTTGTTCCTCTTTACTCGTTGGCATAACAATAGGACTTTTTGAATCTCACTATATAGATATCATAAATGTGGATGAGACAACTCTCCATCCGAGCTGCTCCATCCAGGTCACAATTTATCAAAGAAACCATTACAGGTTAAAGTACAGCATTCAACACGTAGACTTGGCTCACACCGCACATCAAACTACAATGGGTTCAAAACTTACTAATGTTAAACCATTCAAACGATAAAACCAGCGGTCTTATCTATGTAAAAATCGAGAAACGAGAAATACTTTTTAATACGCTTCAACTCACGACAACTACTGAACATTATATTTCTGACTTAGGACAGATGCAAGCAATTCCAGTGGGTTTAAACGTTTTAATGGTACGAAACCTTTACCCTTATCTGAAACAATAGTGTTACATCACAACATAGAAAGACACACTATAAAATATCAATCAAAAGACATAATAGCAAAGTATACTTAAATATTGCAAATCGAGATTTCAACTTCCCAATTATAAATTTATTTCAAATTTCTCAGCAGTAACATATTCTCATCGGATTTTGTCTAATGCTTAGTTCGTTTCTGTGTGTGTTACACTTTAATGTTGTGTTTCTGTTGTGTCCTTGTTCTCCTCTCATATTTAATGCATTTCCCTCAGTTTTAGTTTGTTACCAGGATTTGTTTTTTTCTATCGATTTATGTGTTTCGAACAGCGGTATACTACTGTTGCCTGTATCTACTCTCTGCCTCTCTGTGCATGTTCACACTATGCCGACTTCATATACAGGAGTGTGCTCCTTGCGCAGAATCTGATCCAACAGAGTTATGAGGAGGGTAGACTCCGTTAATTTTATGGACACAATCAAGAATGGGTTAACCTATACGGTTCACAGGATCTCGGCTCAGATTTTTTTACCTTTATATAACACAAGGTACTTAACTCAAAATTTTGAAAAATGTCATACGGTGACGAAATTCCATTAAGAATGACTTGTCTCGGCTGTCAACCCCATTAAAACTTGTTTTGCGGTTAATTTATATTGATTTATCTTCACAATGGTGTATAACATGCCTACTATTGTTGTCGGAATCACCCGTAGTAAATTGGCAGTACACGTTTCGCAGTAAATGATTAATTCTAAATATTGTTTCAGAAAAAACTGTTAAGTTTTCGTATGAATAGAACTTATCATACAGCTAGTAAAATTGTATAATATACCGTGAAAAATCTAACAAATGTTGTTTGTCGTATGTCTAATAAGTTACAAATTTTCCAATGACGTCAATGTCATGCAGACTCTCTCTTGACTTTACGTATGAAATGAAACAAGATCAGATAACTCCGAGAATCATTTAGACTTTCCCACAGAATTGATCAATCGGAAACCGAGATTTACAATGAGACATGACGCGTGTATTGCCAATTCTTCAGCGGTTTGCAAAATTATTACGATTGACATACTTTGGTAGGATTGCTACAGATGATTCCGACAACAAGTCTGGGCATGTTATACACCATTGTAAAGATATACAATGGCGGCATATAATAAAAACTCATCACCATCTGACATTTTTCTAAAATGCAAGTTAAGTACCTTTTGTTATATTAAGGTGTATAGGAAAAAAATTCTGAGACAAGTGCCTGTGATACGATGTATCTGTATTTAAACTAACTAACGCCACTTTTACCACGTCTTACATTGTGGTTTACCACCTGCGTCGTCTGGTTTTCTAAGTATCGAACATGACCTATTCCTGATATGACTATTTTGCTAATTGATAATTCGCATTGCTATCAAACATGTCTCGGTATTTGTATATCCAACATCATGCCATATAAGCATGAGGTTTTTCTTGAAATGTCCTGTACCAACTTAGGAATATGGCAGTTGTTATCAATTAGTCCGTTTATTGTATATTAGCGGGGTTTTTTGTAGCAGTTCAATGTTTCTGTTGTTTTCCTCTTATACTAAATAGATGGTGTGTTTCCTTCGGATTTTGGTTTTTGATCAGGACTTGTATTTGCTAAATCGATTTATGACTGTTGAACACCGGTATACTGCAGTTGCCTTTAAATATACAAGTTCGAGGATGTATAAAAACTTCCTATCATTTTTCTCATATATATCTTGCATCAGTATACGCACATGTGTTTGTCGTCGTAATTACTGGTGATGGGATACATCCCTTTTATGTTTAACTATATAATCAGGTGATTTGGTACTGCAGTGAATAGAAAATATTATTTCAATGCAATTCAATACTATTCATCTCCCACTGTTATATAGAACAATATTGCATTAGGGTAAACCTACCAATATGACTATAGGTATGCAATAATAAGTTACAATGACAACAGATCGTATATAACGAGTCTGATTTTATTATTAAAAAATATATGTATATACATTATATACAGCATATAATATTTCACCTTCTATATTGAATAAGCTATTTTAACAGGCTTTTACACAGCTATGAATCAAATCTATATTAAAAATCAAATCAATTATATCGGTTGATCATTAAAGACGTCTAGATGAACATAAAAATAAATCTTCCATAAAATCATCAAATAAATGACTTGTTAAGATTACATTGAATTCCTCTTCTAATGATATTTTTACATGTAATGCATCACTACATTTATACTTTTGGAAAATATTTTTTTAAATCTTCCTCTTTCGATTCTCAATCCTGCATATAACATTAAAATGAATCTAGTTTGTAAATGACAATCTAGTATCTATGATTAGTTTATTTACAATACGTTTCATTTAAAAAAAAATAATCATATATATGTACGAAGTTTAATGCCTCTGGCTCTAGCTGATTTTCAATTATACCGATCATTTAAGGAGGTAGACCCATGTCAAGGGAAATAACTCTTAAAATCATCAGTACGTTTGTGTCAACCATTTCATAAATATATTCTAAGCTTCTATGTTACAAAGATTATTTTCAATCTATTTCAGTTAAATGTTTAAAATACGTTGATGAAACTTGACTTTTACAAACACATAACTGATTTAAGGAGTTATCTCCCTGAACCAAGGTCTAACACCTTAAGTTATCATTTTTTAAACAACTGAGGTAAAATCAATATAATTGTACTCTGAAGTGTTCCAGTGCAATGAATTTGCATTTTATGTTTCATTCATGAACATACCAAATATATAATAATTAGATCTTTGAATGACTAACTGAAACTTACTTTGAGATTTCAAACTATACAATGCCCTAAATTGGTGTGCTAATGGTGTTCTTTGATATGAATTTACCTTTTGTGCTGTTGTTATCGTTTGTGCATTAACTCAGGTTAAACGTTTGAACGCTTCATGGGGAAAATTGGAATTTATAAACATTTAAATAAAAAAAGTCCAATTAAGGAAAGCAAACCTGTGTTATAAATACCCATACTTTTAAAGTGTAGATAAAATGATAGAGTTTAAACGTATTCAGTCTACAATTCAACAAAAGTGTTTTGGTTATGATCTGAAAGCTAACTTTCTCTATATGTAGATGAGCATATTGCGTAAACTTTACCTGTTGTTATTTATGTATTGTTGTCATTTTATTCATTTTCTTTTGTTACATCTTTTGACATCGGACTTCTCTTGAACTGAATTTTAATGTGCGTATTGTTATTCTTTTACTTTTCTACATTGGCTAGAGGTATAGAGGGAGGGTTGAGATCTCATAAACATGTTTAACCCCGCCGCAATTTTGCGCCTGTCCCAAGTCAGGAGCCTCTGGCCTTTGTTAGTCTTGTATGATCTTAAATTTAAGTTTCTTGTGTATAATTCGGAGTTTAGTATGACGTCCATTATCACTGTACTATTATGCATATTTTAGGGGCCAGCTGAAGGACACCTACGGGTGCGGGAATTCTCGCTACATTGAAGACCCATTGGTTGCCTTCGGCTGTTGTTTGCTCTATGGTCGGGTGGTTGTCGCTTTGACATATTCACCATTTCCTTTCTCAATTTTATTTAGATGGTTTATTTGTTGTCTTCATGATAGTTTGGACTAATGTAATTTCGAATGTAAGATATAACGTAACTGCTTATAAACTTATTACAGATTCATACAGTTGCTTCCAAGCGTGTAAGCCTTCTGTAGGTACTATGTCATTGCAGAAACTGTCATCAGATTCAATACACGTGATACGTTCCCAGATATCTAGTAACGGCTTCGGCATTTTAGAAGGTGGAATGTTTTCTATCATAACTATAATAAGCAAATTTCTGTCTTCTTGAAATAGCTGCATTCTCGCCATGTCTAGTTCGAATTTCCCCCATTTACTATCAAGATAATTCTTTGTTATTAATACTAAAATCTTTTTACTATTCTTCATGGCATCCATTATATTGTCAGCAATATATAATCCTGATAAAAAATCTCGTTGGTGGATACACAAATTCAGACCTTTTTCGCCTTCCAAAAAAGGCACAATTTTTGTTTTAACAATTTTATAATCTGATTGATGATAGGCGATAAATGCGTCATACTTACACCTTATAATGTCTGTATCGTGAAGAAGTCTGTATTTACGACGTATATTGTAATACCAATATTTAAGCGCTGTTTTATACTTATACGACCATGCGATAATCATCATGAGTACTAGGAGAGAAAATGTAAGAAGAGCAGAAATCAAAAGCCATGTTTTTGCCATACAAATTATCTGATTTGCTCGTAGGTTACGATATATCCATGATGTGGTAGTGAGGCTTCCATCAGTATATTGACAGGTATAATTTCCATCATTGTCAAAATAAATCTTCCTTTCATTTAGCCATGCAATAAACGTAAGCGTTTCACAATTACATTGTATTGGATTTTCGAAAAGATGAATCCTGAAATGCTTTCTTTCAGTCAATTTTAGTGCTTCATCTATTTCATTCATGACGTTTTCTGGAAAATATTCTATATTGTTAGTTCTTAAATCCAACGTTGAAAGTTTCGGGAAATCTTTAGCATTTATAGGAACGTATGGGAGTTTGTTATTTTTTAAGATCAGTGTTTCCAATGATCTTTTCTGTTGAGTAAAAAGTTTCGAATTAATCAATTTTATTCCATTTCCCGTGAAATCAACGTATGACAGATTCAACATGTTATAAAGTAATTTTGAATATCTTTCCGCTGCTATCACAGTTCCTAGGTTTGCACTTTGGAAAACAAGTTTCTGTAGACTTGGGAAGAAGTTGAAAAAGTCTACCGCTATATCAGAACATGACGATCCAGAAAAATTCAGCATTATCAAATTAGATAAACCCCTCAAAGTTCCGGTACATGATGTATATTTAATATTAGCGAAATCAAAATGTTTCAATTTGTTTCCAGGTGTAAAGAAGACATCTAAGTTAAATTCGGTTGACCTGAAGTTCTGGTTTGAAACATTTAGATATTCTAAATTTTCGGGAAAAGGTATTGGATATGGTAGATTCTTTCTGGTGTAATTTATTGTCAATAATTTGTTGATATCTGATGTATAATGTAACCTTTGTTTCGAAATGTCAAGTTTTTTCAAATTTTTCATTGCAGGTGATAGAAAAAGCAGGGATGTGAAATAAATTCTTGGACTCATTGCATTTTCTGCTAGATTTAAATTTTGTAGGCAATGTATATATGGCATTTTTGATTGGTCAGCTATCTGTAATCCAAGTATTTGGTTTCGATGTAAGTCAATAGTAGATACACAAATACTTCCCAGTGTAATCAAATTGTTCTTTGTTATAGTATCAACTTCGTTCGTTAGATAATTTCGGTGAAGCAATAGAGATGACATATTACGGCCATGAAAAACATGAAAAGATGGCAGTAAGCTCGATATCTTCAAAAATCTGTTTTCGCTAATATCCAGAGTTGTCAATGACTGAAGTGGCACAAAAGCATCAGTATCAACTGAAAAGAGTTTACACTGTAGCTGCAGATACGATATCGGCGAGTTTCTCAGATTAGCAAATGTTTCATTCGTCAGCTTTTGGTATCGACACGGTTGTAATGACAAATATTGTAACTGCTGTAGCATCCCAAATCCTGTTCCAAATACTTTGCCATCAAAACCATTTATAACAAGTTGCTTAAGGTTAATAAGATCACTTATTTGAACATCCGGGTAGCTTGTCATTTCTCCTATGTTGTCATACATGCCTAAATACCTCAGTGAGACCAGCGGATCAAATACACCATCTGGTAATGAGTGATCCCCAAATGAATTTTTTCCCATGTCCAGACGTATTAGTTCCGACAGGAAAACAAAGGCTTTTTGTTCTATTTCATGTATTTTACAGTTCACTAATATCAAAGTTTGCAATTGTGTCCACTTTGAGAAAGAATAATTCCCAAGAATTGTACATATCCGTTCAGCTAAAATACCACGAAAACGTACAAAGATGAAAATAAAGAATGGAAAATAAAGGTCAACTAATTTCATTGTTTGCTTCTGTTAAATCTAGAATAGAAAAAGGAAAGAAACTATGCAACAAAACAATGAAGACCAATCTAAATTTATTATCTAATTTGCTAAACGTTTTATGTTAAAATCATTATTCCACGTGTTTTCTTTTATAAAGTGGTTTAGCCCACATGTGAAGCATGCTCTTCTTACCTTTCAGGAGCACCTGAAATCACCCCCAGTTTTTGGTTGGTGGGGTTTGTGTTGCTTAGTCTTTAGTTTTCCATGTTGTGTCTTGTGTACTATTATTTGTCTGTCTGTCTTTTTGTCTTTTTTTTGCCATGGCGTTTTCAGTTTATTTTCGATCTACGACTTTGAATGTCCTTTGGTATCTTTCGCCCTTCTTTTCACAGAATCGAACAGATAAGCTGGAATACACTATCGATGTGAGCAAAATATATGATTGTACACAAATAAAAACGATACCTAATGTTTGCCTATTATGATCAATGGGACAATTCTTGGTCACAGTTATGTGTGTTAGAATATTAGTTTGTATTCAAACTTGAGTTTAATAGAATTTAAATCTTTAAATATTTATTTAGCAGTGCGCAAGATTGTTTTATTCTTGGTTTCCTATTTTATGTCGATGTACATACAAAAGTAAAAATCACAGTAAAATATTAAGAGTCGGCATTCGTCAACTTTTTCAATAAAAATATTCAAAAAACTACTTATTGATAAACTTGACGACCTGCAGTATTTTAGTATTCACATTTTATTAGCACTGATGAAGCCTTATAATTTTGAATTTCGAACTATTTATTTCAGTCCCGCATTCGCGTCATCAAGTGGATTCTCCTGGTGATTTTGTCAAGTAGAGAATATACTTTAATAAACGGTTGAGTTGAGATGAAATGTTTTGATAGTTATCAAAGGTACAAGGATTATAATTTAGTACGCCAGACAAGCGTATCGTCTACATAAGACTCATCAGTGACGCTCATATCGAAATAGTTATAAACCAAACAAATACAAAGTTGAAAAGCATTGAGGATCCAAAATTCTAAAAAGTTGTGCCAAATACGGCTAAGGTAATCTATGCCTGGGATAAGAAAATTCTTAGTTTTTCGAAAAATTCAAAGTTCTATAAACAGGAAATTTATAAAAATGACCACCATGAAACCGTTGGCAATTTAGAGCTTGGCATATTGTATAGACACCAGTCTTTAAATTGTTCAAGACAGTATATTGACCTCTTAGATTGTAAAATTTCTTGAGCAATGTTAAATTTTAGGATACATTAGTTTTCCAAAATTCAAAACTCGTAAATCAATCAGGGGAAAAAAATCAAGAAAATGATAATACCGATGAACATAGATTATGTGTCTCCATAAAGCTTGATGTACTGTCATCATTATTACCAGTGCACACAGAATGCAATAACACATTAAAAAACAAATAGGTCCCAGCCCCCAAAACACTATGAAACATTTACATAAAAAGTGGGGGGAAACGTAAAATAGGGGCACACCCTCCTGAGTTCGCCAATGTATAGTCAAATCCTACTGTAGTCACCTTTATATGAGGAAGTTTGAACCCTAGTGGTTCAATAATGTCTAGATCTTTCAACGAAGAATTTAAGAAATTATAAATTGGAATTGATATTTTATCGACGGTCACATCTTATTAAACAATCTAAACTCTACCATTCATTTTTGTTTTAATTTGGAATTTAAAACAAAATTGGAAATAAGCGTCTTACCTTCTTATGTTAAATTATGTCAACTGATGGGTGACAGAAAAATGAATTCAGGTATTTAATAATAAAACACAGTGTATAATACAACCAGCATATTAAAGGAAAAGAATGTCTTTATAAAATCTATTTCAAATACATGTCAAACTAAAATGAAATTCTATAAAGTAAAGACGTCTTTTAAATCTGTTTAATTCTCTTATCAAGTGAACTAAGTATGTAGTTAAAGAGAGGCGAAAGACACTAAAGGGATATTTGAAATCGTAAGACGAAAACAAACTGTCAATACAATGACAAAAACGAAAAATGCAAAACACAGCAGATATAACTTTAAGACTGAGTAAAACTATCCCCATCTAAAACCTTCCGGTACCTCGGAAGAGTACGCAGATTTCGCTCCCCGTAGTTGTCCTCATGATAGTACGATGATAAGTCTTATTTAAAAGATCACATTCGTTGAAAAGAAGGTGGGACTGTGGTTACGACGATAAAAACATATCTGTCGTTATCTGTGAAAAAGACATCCCATAACGGTCAAACAACTCGTGATGGCGTCCTAAACATATGCGAAGGGTTGGTTTCGTAAACGTTTTGTTAATAACACTTTCATGTTAAAAGAATATTCCTTTTCCATTTCCTCGGGTAAATTTTACATACCACTCTTTAATTTTTTCGTTAGATATTATTAGGAAACCAAGCTTCCCATTCTTACAGGGAAAATGACCTTATGTTGATTTGGTTATACTTTTTGGCTTCTCAAATATGATGGTATTTTACAAATTTATTGCTTTCACATTTTAATTCCAAATTGGAAACTTAGAAAATAAAATACCGAGTAAGGAGACAAACATACTATTTGTCATTCAATAATCCTCGTAGATTAACATTGATCAAAATTGTAGAGAGAAAATAGTAAATGTTCCTCTTACTGCTAATCAAATGGACTTCCAGAGGAATCAAAAGACCTAAATATTTGTTTGTAGATAATGTCAATTCCCGGAAAATTGTTGGAAAAAGGGGGGATGAACAAGTAAATGTTCCTCTAACTGATGATCGAAAGGACTTCCACAGGAATCAAAAGATTTGTTTGCCGATCATGTTAGATAATTCTTTCTTTCCCTAATTGTTTTCTTTTTATATCTTGATACATAAAAAGTTCATTAAAATTATTTTTTTCAGGGTTGTGAGTTAATGATATATGTCTAAATAAACGTTTCCATGCTTACAATTTATGTCTATAGAATATAATTGTTTTAAGAAAATAGGTTTTAATACCCTATACTTAATTTGTACCAAATTTGTCATTTAATGAATAATAACTTCTTCAAGTTGTAATAGAAACATAACATTCTGAACATGTTTTGCTATGTAGATTTAACTAAAGTAATCATAGGTTTTTTGATTGAGTTAAGTCTGCTAATTGATATTCTATCGTATGTTTTTCTATGTTGTGATGTTATGCTATTGTTTCAGAAAAAGGGAGAAGGTTTGGGTCCATTAACACGTTTAATCCCGCTGCAATTGTTTGCACCTGTCCTAAGTCAGGAATCTGATGTACAGTAGTTGTCGTTTGTTTATGTAATATATACGTGTTCCTCGTTTCTCGTTTTGTTTATATAGATTAGACCGTTGTTTTTCCCGTTTGAATGGTTTTGCACTAGTAATTTTGGGGCCTTTTATAGCTTGTTGTTCGGTGTGAGCCAAGGCTCCGTGTTGAAGGCCGTACTTTAACCTATAATGGTTTACTTTTTAAATTGTTATTTGGATGGAGAGTTGTCTCATTGGCACTCACACCACATCTTCCTATATCTATTAACTAAAGGTTTCAAAATATATGACAATAAGTTGCAATATATTCGTTTGTTCGACTACATGATATCCATGCAAAGGCTTTTCTTGGTTGGATCAACATACACACAATAAAAGTTCGAACTCTATAACAACTGTGTATTATCTCTGTACTCTTATATAACTCATAGTGCTGGAGAAAGACTGAGAAAGATATCAAGACTCTCCAGCTCCCATAAAACATGTCTGGGGAAGATATTGAATATATTCTGGAAAAACAAACATTTCCAACAAAGATCAACGTAAGAATACCAACACCAAGGACATGGAGACTTTGTTGACACAAAAGAGGTGTGGGTGGCTTGGTCTTGTTCTACGCAAAACATCTGAAGACATCAACAAGGCAGCACTTAGATGGGCACCAGAAGGAAAAATAAAAGAAGATGACCAAAAATAGCATCGAGATACACAATAGATGATTTAAAGGAAAAAGGATATATCTGAGGAATCGTGGAAAGAAAAGTACACAACAGAAAAAAGTAGAGGACACTTGTCCTTGCCCTATGTGCCATAATGCATAGCAAGGACAGAGGCGGACTCGGACATTTTTAAAAGGTAGGTCCTAACCCAGGATAAAGGGGGGTTCTAACTATTTGTCCCTATTCAAAGGCATTGGTCGTCAAATGATAAGGGTTCCAACCCCCGGAATTCAAGCCCACCCCTGGATCCGCCACGGAAGGACTAAGTAAGTAAGTAGGTAAATAATTCCTTGTTATGCAGATGACACAGTTCATCAAATTATAAGCGGAGTTTCGTTGTATTGCAATAAGTGCAACGCTTGCTGGAGTATTGCTTTTTAGATAGCATAAGGGTTTAGTCTTATAGAAAAAAAAACATGTTGGCAGAGATAAGGCATCATTTTCAAATATATTTCTACATGAAAGTACATGGATGTGATTGTTACATAAAGAAGCATGAGTGTTATATTATTATTTTGTAAATTAGACCAATTAGACATTTAGAGCAAATAATTCGGTCAGTCTTCATAAAATCTCTTTGAACCAAAAGATTAGAGCATCTTTTCGATAGTTATTTACAGAATATGAGTAAATTATAACAAAGATGGTGTACTTTGAGGCAAATATTAATATAACAAGGATTATTTTTTTTAAATATAGATATATATAATAACAATTCAAGTTGCCTTTTTTAAATCTTTCATGAACAAAACATAATTGCGGAAGTCAAAAATTGTAATTTCTTAATCATAAAAGTCTATACTGAGACTGTTATGAAACAATAACAGATAACATTTATTCCCGTTATAGTATTGAAATTTTTTGCAACCCTAATACATTTAAATTACATGTCTATTGCGAGAAAAAGGTAAAAATCAAAAATATACTGAACTTAGAGGAAGATCTATTCGGAAAGTCTATAATCACATGGCAAAATCAAATAAAACACCAAAAAAAAATAATGAACAAGAAATGTGCATCTAAACAAATAAAATATTCTAACTATCTTTTCATTTTAAAATACTGTTGATTATTATCTCTTTGGCAATCGTACCACATCCCTTTACCATAGTTTTTTAGTCATCAATGTTATTTTAATGATAATTTCATATCATATAATATCATATTATAAGCAAACAAAACTTTGAGCTTAATATCATATAACTTATGTAACCGGGATAACATATAGAAAGTATAATACCTGTGTTATGAGTAACAAATATGGCCTACTCGCAATCCATTCAAATCAGCCAGGTACCTGTTAGTTGTGGTTTATGTGAAGCTGAAAGACCAATTAAATGGAAATGTTTGGACTGTAGTCTACTTATGTGTTATTATTGCAAGGAAAAGGTACATTCAAAATTTAAAAATGCACAGGATCATAAAATCATTGATACAAAGGAGATAGGACTGCATTGTGATGTATTAGATTTTAAAAACATAAAGTGTAACGAACACGATGGACAAAACTGCTGTCTTTTCTGTAAAACCTGTGACAATTTGATCTGTCCAACTTGTGTGTCTAAATTTCACAAGAAACACGACCTTATCGAAATAAGGGAAGGATATGATATGAAAAAAGACAAACTCAAGAAAAAACAAGCAAATATTCAAAAGGAAAAATTTAACATGGTACCTAAAATTGATCAGATGAACAAACTAATAACGTCAGAAAAGTCAAAATTCACAAAAGTAAGTCAAGATATTCTAACTCATGAAAAAACTGTCAGAGATGCAGTAAATAACTATTTTAAAGGGCTTAGAAATGCATTAGAACAAGGTCATAAAACTGCTGTGAAGTCAATTGAATTTGATCGAAATGCAATGTCTATTTCTATGAAGCTGGCAGAAGACGAGGACAATGAATTCAGGGAAATAATTCAAACTACTGATGCCACAAAGTTTTTCTCAGATGTCAGATTAACTGAGAAATTCATGACAGTCCAAGCACCACATATACAGTCAAGCTACATCTCTACCCCAATATTTATACCAGGGGAGATCACTTGGTCTTATGTTGGAGTCATACAAAGAGATCAAGTTTTATCAGTTAATCCAAATGTTGTGTTACATATCAATAAACAATTTCAAACAAAACTTGGCAAGATTATACATTTATCTCCATCCCCGGACAGTTCATTGTGGATAAGTTCTGGAAATGACGAAGATTTACAAAAAGTTAAATTACAAGGAAACAAGCTCAGAGTCATGTCAAATTTCAGCATAAAGGTCTATGGAATGGCAGCACTTCAATCTAATGATATTCTCCTGTCCACCAAGGAATCAAGACTAAAACAACTGAATATTGTCACTGGTAATCTGACAGATAGTGTATATGATCTGAAACATTTAAGTCCTACATGCATCCACATTACCACTTGTAACGAAGCCATAGTAGGAGGTAATGATGATATCCTAGGAAGGAGTGCTGTGTTTGTAATGAATGAGAAAGGAGATTATGAGAATGTATATGAAAATGATCAACATGATCAACCTATATTTAATTATCCAAGGTGTATAACCAGTACAATTAATGGGAATATACATGTCGCAGATTTTAAGACAAACAATGACAGAGGTATAGTGTTGGTGTTAGGACAGGGAGGGGATATAATCAATACATATACAGGACATCCAGATGTCAATAAAGACAGACCAATGCAACCAATCAGAATAGTAACAACACCAAGAGACAATGTTATTGTAATGGATCTAAAAACTTGTTACTTGCATATTCTAACCAATGCAGGACGGCTGATTACATTATTCAACACAAAAGACTTAGAAATAGAACATCCACTTTCCCTGGCCTTTACCTCAACAGGACAGCTTGTCATTGGATGTACCAAACATATAAGCAGTACAACCAAGGAAGCCAAGTTATATGAAGTTGGTATATCAGGTTGTTAAAGTGTTGATTGAACAATTAATCAAAATTAGTCATTAAAGCAGCAGTATAATGTGTAATCAAGACTTGTGCAAACAAATAATTACAACTATTAAGTTACAGACAATGTCACAAGTATATATCACATTAGGCCAAGTTAAATCCAAAAAAAATGATTATTGAATATCTATAATTATAATATAATAGCAGGTCCTTTTATTGTTTAAATGAAAGGGAGATGAGTTGAAAAGAAGTGTCATATAACTTATTATCATTTCATCAATGAAATCAGTTAATTATACCAAAACCATATAGAAGGTAATCTTTAAAGTTAATATTCTATTCAATTTAAATCTTTAATAGTTGAATAATGTGTTTTTCTCATTGTTGAAGGATGAAACATATAGGTCATATGTGGGAACCAGAACGTAAACAAATCAATTTATCTTTGAATCTTATATATACTAGTATCTCAAAAAATAAAGCTTGATTTGTGAAACTTGTGAATTTACCAAGTGCAACCTTAATAGTAGTTAAAGAAACAAAAAAATAGCTATTGTTGCATCAAAAAGGGCATTTACAGTTGATGGTAGATATTTGACTACTGGTCTTTACTTTGTACGGAGGCCACTGAATTTGGGCTAGTGTGAACATTATCATGTAAACTGTTTTTTATTAGTGCCTATAAACTTTCTTATGTATGCTTGCTTGTTAAATACACTTGTTCATATGTAATAAGACAGAATATTTATCTTAAAATAAAAAGGTTATTTTGTCATATGTCTTTTTCATAATCCCCTCATATATAAATTGGTTTCAGGATACTTTTCTTCCATGCCTTTTGGGAAATAAAGGCAACAGTAGTATAAAATTGAGAAAGGAAATGGTGAATATGTCAAAGCGACAACCACCCGACCATAGAGCAAACAACAGCCGAAGGCAACCAATGGGTCTTCAATGCAGCGAGAATTCACGCTCCCGTAGGTGTCCTTCAGCTGGCCCCTAAAATATGCATAATAGTACAGTGATAATGGACGTCATACTAAACTCCGAATTATACACAAGAAACTAAAATTTAAAATCATACAAGACTAACAAAGGCCAGAGGCTCCTGACTTGGGACAGGCGCAAAATTGCGGCGGGGTTAAACATGTTTATGAGATCTCAACCCTCTCCCTTTACCTCTAGCCAATGTAGAAAAGTAAAAGAATAACAATACGCACATTAAAATTCAGTTCAAGAGAAGTCCGAGTCCGATGTCAAGAGATGTAACAAAAGAAAATAAATAAAATGACAATTATACATAAATAACAACAGACTACTAGCAGTTAACTGACATGCCAGCTCCAGACCTCAATTAAACTGATTGAAAGATTATGTCTTCATCATATGAATATCAGGTACAATCCCTCCCGTTACCGCTCTTCAAAACTCATAAATCCATGAACAAAAAACAAAATCGGGGTATTAAACTAAAACTGAGGGAAACGCATTAAATAGAAGAGGAGAACAACGACAAAACATTAAAATGTAACACACAGTGACACACAGAAACGGAATATTAAAGCATTAAATAAAATCCTATGAGAATATTTGTAAAACTATAAATATAAAGTTATAGGTCCTCAATGCTCTTAAACTTTGTTCGTGTTTGGCTATTTAACTATTTGCTAACGATCTGGACGTCACTGATGAGTCTTATGTAGACGAAACACGTATCTAGCGTATTAAATTATAATCCTGGTATCGAGCTTTGCTAACTATTTACACACTGCTGGTGGACATTTCGTCCCCGATGGTATCACCAGTCCAGTATTCAGCACTTTGGTGTTGACATGGAATATCAATTATATGGCCATTTTTATAAAATTCCTGTTATAAAACTTTATTTTTTTTTCGGAAACTAAGGATTTTCTTATCCCAGGAATAGATAACCTTAGCAATATTTGGCACAACATTTTGGAGTTTTGGGTCCTCAATGCTCTTCAACTTTGTACTTTTTTGGCTATTTAACTATTTCGATCTTATGCAGACGAAACTCAAAAAATCACTTAAATAATCAGTATTAACACTTTTTTTTTTATCATGCTTGAAGATAATGACTTGATATTTGATATTTAGTTTACACCAAGACAAGCTATAGATCAAGTTAGAATTTTGTTCCAATGCAATATTTTTTAACCAGTAGGAGACTACCAAGGGTTGTGATCCATTCTGCTCCTCTCCACCCTTGTACTTTTGATAACTATTCTTCATTTACACTTGATCATGTTATATGCGCTTTTTTTGAGAGGATGATTGCAACCATTGAAAATCATTACCTTGCGTCTCCGATATTCTCTCAATCCGCCAAGGGTGGAGAGGGTGGGAGTTGATTCTTACCCCTGGCTAGCAAAGATGGGGGACTGTGTATTGCCATGTAATAGCAAGAAAACTAGTGATACAAGCATTATGACAAAACAGAATAAGACTTCATACAGGATTTGTATTTACTTTATGGAACTTTACACAAAATCATCAGACCAGAACAATATTCAAAATTGAACTGTAACTTGTCAAAAGACTTTAAATCATCATCAAATGAATATCTTTAAGAATGTCAAGAAGTATTGAAAACGGATTATTTGAATGAATTTTCGAAGTCCATTGACCATATTTCTGCACATAAAATCATCAGAACGAAACAAAATACAAACTTGATCTGCAGCTTGTCATGATAAAACTATAAACCAATTTTCAAATCATACAAAAAAGTGTTGAAAACTGATTATTTGAGTTATTTTTTTTTTTAAGTCCCGGGACCAACTCTGCACAAATTCATCAGACCGGAACTTGATCTTTAACTTGTCATGATAAAACTATAAACCAAATATCAAATCAACATCTTCAAGCATGGAAAGTCTGGAAAACCTAGACCTGCAGACCTACAGACAGAGTGCAAACCTCAGGTCCGCTTTGACATCATCAGTAGGGGACTAAATGACAAAAATACAAAAACTAGCCTTCAAAACAATACGTCAAAAATATAAAAAAAAATAGCAACACAAACCCCATCTCAGGTGCTCCAGAAGTGTAAGCAGATTATTCTATGGATGTAATATTTGCATGTTTTACTGTAGGTCGATGGTAATTTCAGTGACTGGTAGTGCTCTAGAATGCAATACAGATCCTGTCTCATATGCTACAATGTCAATTTTCTAATTGTAAATACAAATCCTGTGTTAAGTCTAAACTGTGTAGTCATAATTGATTAAAGGGGACAGAAAAAAGTCTACCTTAATTGGGACATATCTATTGTCATCTTTAACCTATAAACTATACGGTTCCAACTCTTAATGGCTTTATTCAAACTTTTAAAGGGATGACTTCAATTAAAACACCAAGAAAGAACCTTTGGTTCAAAAGCTTTTTGCAGGCAGCATATCTCTATGAAGAAAATCATGAAAGCAAAACCCAACTCAGCAGTATGGTATCAATTGTGATGTATATATTCAATATGCAGGCACTGATAGAATGTAGCTAAATAGTAATAGGAAGTCTACAATTGGAAAGCTGAAATCATCATGTTATAGTAAATTTAGTAATCATAATAATAACGTTTAGAACATACAAAGACTGGAAAAAAGAAATTATGTAAGACTGGAAAGTCTGAAAACATAAATTTTGCAAAACACATAATAAGCATTTTAAAAATATTCCAAGTGTATATGTTTTATTGCACAGTACATAAATTATTTATAATAATATATCACTCATAATCACCTCATAATCACCTCATAATAAAAACATAGAATATGAGAATGTTTCATCTTATATAGTCAATTTGCACTAACCAGTATATTCTTTTATAACTAACAAGTGTTTGAAAACTAAGATAGTCATAAAACAAGTCGAATTCCTAAAGGCATAAATTTTCTAGTTTATCCTATCAAAATAAAATAAGAAAATTCAAACAAACTTTTAAATGGTCAATCATTAATAAATGTGTTTTATACACCTAGTAATTTTAGAATTGGTGTGAATGGACAGATTTTTTCAACTTTTGTGGATTTCTTAAAACTCAATAGACTTTCTTTATCTGAATATAATTAAAAACCTGTAATTATTGTTAAGAATTAACAGTGAATATAGCTGATCTGAATCTTTCTTCCCATTTAGGTGAGAATAAAAACAACCTTCAGAATAAAAAGTGTGAAATGACACTTTTAGAGGAATAAAGATGTTTTTATTTCTCCTGACAGGTCTTACTAGAAGATACAAAAGCCAAGATGATCCACAAACAATTAGAGTAGAAGCAGACATCAAAACAAGGGACAGTTGCTGCACTATCTATATTTTTTAATGGACAATAACCAGAGATTCTAATCCTACATCTTCCTACAGCCTGGATCCTATATTGTAGGTGTTAAAACAATATATAACTCATAGGCTCCTGGTTGAAGTAAGCATTTAAATAAAACTGCCATTCACCAAAATGTACAAAACTCAAATAAAGCACCCTTTCTTTCAATAAATAAAGTTCAAGCACTACATAGTTTTCTTCATTTTTCCATTCTTGTTCATATGAATACAGCAACGTTACCTGTAAATATAATAATGATCATTATAATAATATAGCTATAATAAAATTAAATGTCAAATCTTATTGAAATGAGCTTTAAATTTTCTATTCATCCCAAAAAGACATTTTTGAAAGAACTAGATTCCTTTTTTACCATGGACAGGAATGTTTGAATGGGTTCATTTGCTTGTCTCAATGTCTTTTATTATTCTATTTGATTAACAAAGACTCAAAATATTCGCTTTCATTGTTTTTTCTTTACGAATTTTAATATGCAAATAAAGCTTTGAAAATGATTTTTAGATAAACAGTACAATTTTCAAATTGAAATGTAAAATATTTAATTAGAATCTAGCCTTTAACATGTTTAAAATTCCTTATTAATTTTTTGAAGATATTTTATTATTCCCTAACATGTAATTGATGCAGAATAGGCTGGTGTAGTGCTTTAATAACTATGGTGCAATGGCAGCATTTCTACGAACACTTTCACTTGTAATTATTGTGGTTACCACTTGAAAGGAACATTTGTCCATTTACAACAAAAATGATAAAAAATGATAAAAAGACAGAACTAGACTATAAATATATGTTTAAGAAACACAATCTCCCTAATTTACCAAATGAACCTTAATACAAGTAAAAGGCAGGCTGTGCTATTTAGCTACAGAACCAGGTGAGATAAACTACAAGTTCTTTCAAACTTTTGTCAAAATAAAAATCTATGGGCTAAGCAATAATATTATTTTTATCAATGAGATAATTATTATATAGAAACCATTTGATAAATATGTAAGACACAATTGTTCTCAACAGACTTGAACCTAAAGCAAAACTTCATCACTACCCAAAAGCATTAAAAGTGGGTCTATTCCAAAACCATGTTTTACAATTAACCAATATTGATATCCAAACAGTGGTCAAATATGATTTCAAAACTATATTGACTAAAGTATGAATATAACAAAATTCACACAAGCAACTTAGAGGCAAAACTTAGCATAGGCATTCAAGCATTAAATGCAAGTCCTAGGTGAACTTAGTTGAACCTTTTATGAAACTTGTGATTGTAAAATATTGTGAGCTTTACATTTCTTAAAGTTAAAATGTAGGCTTGTTTAATTATTTTTTCATAGACATATGGCCCCACATCTCCCTCCACTTAGACATGTTGAATTGAAATGTTTTTGAGGTACGATTTTTTCAAAATCTATGAGTATATATTGTCGAAAAATCCCTAACACATCATCAAAGGTCTTAATAAAATTAACATAAATGCAAATCATATTTTTATTTATCTGAGATTGTTTGAGACTTGCAAAAAGACATAGAAAGATCATAATAGACATGATAAAACAAGAAATAAAATTATGAAAATTATATAATTTAGTTCCCAGAATCCCATAAGGTTGCTTATGTATACAATGGATTCAAATAACATGTCTTTCTAAAACAGGATTGTTATTCTTCAAACGTGACATGCACAATTCCCTGAGGTGAAAACATAAAAAAATTATAATATTTCTACAGGATTTAAACACAGATTTAGTACCAATAACTTAGGTGAAACTTTAACCATATTAAATGTGATGCATTACCTTGATAACAATGCTTAAAAGGTCATGTGAAGGAGAACATCTTTTTTCCTGGTTTTGCCATATTCCCTCTGAACAGGCTGATACAAAGATTTCTCTTTTGAGTTAGGCCTTGGAAACACTCGGTAACATGGTCAGAAATGTCATTTTTCAATCAAGGATTTTTTAAGCTCATGGATTTGTCAACTATTAATATTAATGTAAATAAAGTGCAATTGATCAACTCTGGTTCTAAGGTTAGCCAATAAGATTTTAGGATTTTCAAGCAGGATTTAACTAGGTGTTTGGATGGTTCTATCATCAACTCACCACTTGGTAGCATTGTCATTCACTAAAACTTCAAAGTTAATGGTGTAAACATAAGTTTTTATTCTAAGAAAATTGTTTGCATGGGAAATAATTATTTCAACTTTCATTAAATAACATGTATTGTTTTGTACACATTAAGTTGATAACTATGTAAGGTAAACAATAAATTTTTCATAACTTATAGTTATATCTGTAAACTCTCAACAATCTGACTGACATCCATTATAGAAGGGAAATATTCAGTTCCAGTATAATCTACATGAGAAATACTATTGTGAAAATGATTGAATACCTTTTCCTGTCTTTAGATTTTGGTCCTCCTATAGATTTAAAGTGGTCATAAAAGCTCATGGTATAATCTACATGAGAAATACTATTGTAAAAATGATTGAATACCTTTTCCTGTCTTTAGATTTTGGTCCTCCTATAGATTTGAAATGGTCATAAAAGCTCATGGTTACGTCTACCATTAGGTCTTGGGTACATTCTGGAAGCTCTGAGGTAAATCTACCTGAGAAAACAATTCAGTTTTGATATCAAGTTAATTGTTTTCAAGTTTTTCTCAATCTGACATAACAGGTATAAGGTGTTACTGATTTATAAAAAGGTCCAAGGACAAAACAAAACTCCTTGAATTATAAATTTTTAATTAAAGAGAATGAAGCAAAAGGTTTGGTAGTAAGTGCACGTGGTCTCTACTAAATGAAATATTATGTTAATGTTGTGATTTTAATGTACACCATATAATTATGTTGCAATAAAAAAGTGTACACCATGTAAAATTTTCAATATGCAAGAAATTTATGAAACACTTTTTACCTTACTTCAAAATTTCCAACTTATTTTTCTTTCTAATGTGTATCATAATTGAATTCTTTGAAATAAGGTAAAAGCAGCCTTAAGGAGGCTCGAGGGTATAAAAAAATCAGAAAAAATTAAACATTTGTTTTTCATCACAAATTTTATTTGTTACCTTTTGTAGTTGTTACTTTATCATATGGTACAAAAATCATTCAAAACAATCAATTCGTGTTGGCCCCAGATGCGTTTTTAAATGTATACATCATTGAAAAAGTTCAAAATTATCTCCCTTTTGTGGAAAAATGCCATTTTTTTGCTTTAAAATTGAAATATCTTTTTCAACTCATCGGTGACCTATATTTTTTTTTATAATTTCCATATAAGCTGTACTTAAACTAAATTATTGTAAAATTTGAGCGATTTCTGTAATAAATTTCTTTTTTTATTTCGATATTAACTTTATTTCTCCTATTACTTCAACAGAAAAAACACACTTTTACAAAAATGTGTGCTTCTTTCGAAGGCAGATTGTGAGTGCAAATGAACGGTGACCCCACTTTTTTATTTTATTTTTCTATTAACTTTAAGATAAAGTTCATTTATAGAAAAATATAGAGAAATCCTATATAAATGATTTAGACCCGCGAACCCCCTTAAACCAAACTGTCTATTTTGATCTTTGAGCAGTTGCCCTAAAATGATCATTAAAGTCAGATTGAATGTACTTATTTCATTACTCTGTTGTATTATACCTGGAGAACCAGAAAATACTGTGAAAGGGGGAACAACAGTTTCTGGAGGAAGAACTGTGTTGTCAGCTATGGCACAACAATCTTTCAATACACATCTTCTTCCCTAAAATAGAATATGTTGTATTTGACTTTAAACTCGATAAAAGTAATTGTTTAATTTCAGCATACATACAGTTTTTCATGTTTTTTATATCAAGTTTCAAAATCACTTTTTGTTTCTTTGTATTTGTTCGGCAGTTTTTTTATGGTCAGTTTGTCCATTGTATATTACTGGCCTTCAAAAGGTAACTGACACTATAAAAATTCCTTTTACAAAACTGCTACCAAATCATTATTCTATTTTGCTGGGTGTGGACTTCATCCAAGCAAGCACTGTACTACAAGTATGTATCCAGGACGTCAATTTATGTCTATAATAAATTTATACTGTATTGGATTCTTTTGATCTTAGTTCATATTATCACTGTGACTCTCAAGGACAACTTTGCATTCCATTCATTCACACAATAATAAACTTTTATTATTAATGGCACTTTCCTTTCTTTTCATTAACTAGATATAAGAAGATGTGGTATGAGTGCCAATGAGACAACTCTTCATCTAGCCAAGTTACCATTTGTAAAAGAAAAAAACATTATAGGTCAAAGTTCTGTCTTTAACACAGAGCCTTGGCTCACACCAACAGCAAGCTATTAAGGGCCCAAAGAAACGTTTTGATAGGTACCAACCTTCACCCTTATCTGAAACAATAGTGTGGGCTGTTAATTTGTACACAGAAATTATGACATTATGGCTAACGTTATAGTTTGTAAGTAATTCACCAAGCTGTATACTTACAATTACACAATTTTTACCAATATGAACAAAAGAACCAACTTGGGCTGCATTCACAATGGAGTCTTCGCCAATAAATACATTGTCTCCAATATGAATAGGGAAAAATGCCACACTAGAATAGAAGGGTGTAAAATTAACAGCGCATATGTGTACATTATCATAAAAGTTCAGCCAAAAATCCAAATCTAATTTTTAGTTTGCCATATAAAAAAATCTTACAAAATGTACCAACTACAAAAATATATACTTGCAAAGTTCTGCAAGATTCTTTTCTCTTTTGTTTTTTTTTCCCTTTTATTTCTGGTTTACAATTGTTTTGTACTTTAAGAGATTGATGGAAACCACTATACTAAGACAAAATGAGTTTTTATAAGGAAAAAGAGTAGCCATTAGTACCTTTAAATCTTGTAAAAAAAGTGGGGTTTTTTTTGGGTTTTTTTTAATAAAATTAAAAACAAACAATAATCAGGCCCTTGTTTTTTTCTCATTTGAATCAATTAACCTTTTGTCATGCCTGTGCTTATTAAAATAAGTAACGGCTAAGTATATTTTTATTTTTTATTTTTACTCATTGTTAAAGCTGACAGTTTACATTAAATCTTTTTTCTTTGATCCCTGGCGAAAGTTGTTTAATTCGCTCTCATACCATTACCACATCTTTTAATTATTTAATATATAAACAAGTTGAACTGCATTCTCTCAATATATGAAAGCCTTTCAACAATACATGTGCTATAACCGTTATTATACCTACCCTTTGCTAAACTTTTTAAATGGAGGTCTTATAACAGCTTTCCTACTAACAATACAATGCCTCCCTATTCTGACATTAGCTAGGTCTCCTCTTATTACACAATCTGTCATTATAACTGTCTGAAAATATAAACAATTATGCAGCATTATTTAAAGATATTGAATTGCTTTTACCATTTATAAAATATGTTTATTCAATTTAGAATGACAATTGGTATAATACTCACTCAACCTCCTAATGTTTTTGAAACATAAGCCAAGATATGACAAAAAGTAAAATTCAACATTGTATGGACAATGACTACATGTACATAACAGGGTTGACACATTTTTCTTAAATTAACAGCGTATTTCAGGGATGGAGTTATTGATGCTGACCATTTCCACTGTGTTATTTTTCTCCAGTTGCTATAGTTTTTGAAATAGTAGCCCTAAAATGACCCGAAGCTCTATTTCTAACCATATGACATGTATGAGTAAAAATTGCAAACCTTTTTGGCACTGTTGGCATCCTTTAAATTAAGCTCAATTGAGATTGAGCAGTTCCAAAAAAAGAAGATGTTAACGCACAGTGATGGCAATAGCTAACGCTGCCTCTTCAGGCCAGGGGAGCTAAAAATTATAGTTTACAAATTCATTCACATCAATTATTTTGCATTCACATAAAGAAGCATTGCAAAGATTTTCAAGTTTACAATTAACATACCTTTCCATTAATGACTATATTCTGGCTTCCACACAAGACTGATTGCCGACTGACTTTATTACCAGATGCCTAAAAGAATAAATAAAAATATTTTTATTGGTCTCTACATGAAATTATTAAATATCTATCAAGAATTAGGGAGGAGGCCGGGGGGTAATTTTTGCAGGTTAAAACTTAATTTTCTGTAGATTCCAGGAACTTGTTCTGGATTTTCATTTAACAAAAATAAAAGAGCATACATCATGTACATACATATTCCAACAGTTGTATCTAATTGTTTGAAAAAGTAGCATAAGACAAGTTATACAAACAGGTCAAAACTACATTTGTAACATGCTAAAAACCATTGAAGCTCATTAAGTAGCACCTCTGTCTCACTCATATAAGGGTAAACGTTTCAAGGGCCTTCTTTAACATTAGCATGATTAGAGTCCCAACCCATGGACATTAGACATTATTTTACCAATCATGCCAATCATGGGCCTTTGTCAAGGCAAGATGCTGAAGGTGGCTTCATGTTCAGCGACAAATGATTATATAGATATAGGAAGATGTGGTGTGAGTGCCAATGAGACAACTCTCCATCCAAGTAACAATTTAAAAAGTAAACCATTATAGGTTAAATAATAATTAAAATTGACAACAACACTTCAAAAGATCTGCAATTTTATTATCTATGTCTACATGTTTCGCCTGCAAGGCAGGCTTCATCAGGACAATTTTTATACAGAAATTGAGCCCCTGAAGTACTCAAAGTGGTGCATTTTATTTGACGTCGTCATGGTGAGAGAAACAATGAAAAGTGAAAGTAGCAATACAGAGTTATAAATAGATAAGATAAATATAGAAAATTAAAGTTTGTATACAATGTAACTTGAGTTCGTTTTTCTATTATATGATACATGAAATTGTTCTAAAGGCTTGGCATCTAATAGGACGAACTTCCCATAGTTCCTACCACTTCGCAAGGCTTCTCTTCCAACCTGGCCATAGTTGGAGGTTACTACTTCCCGGCGCGTCGGCAACAATAGGAAGATTATGATCGCCGCTGTGGATGATAAAATTGTCAAAAACTGTTCCTTTGTTAATTATTTGATGACTATATAACTTTTGGATCGTCTGCAGTAGTTGGTCTGTATAATGGCATAGTTGTGAATTCCTAGTTCATTTAAGATCGGCGCCCGTGGTACGTTTCTTCTGCAATCATTTATATCTGCTATCATTTATAGATGTATAGGTGGTATCGGACATCTTGGTCATCTTGATTCAGTTGTTATTTCTTCGTAAGTATGGAATATTCCTTGGTCCATGTATATGCTGGTGGCCTGTAGATCGGCGCTGTTAGCTTGGCGGTTCCTTTCGGATGCAGGGGAATTTAATTATAGGTTAAAGTACGGCCTTCAACACGGAGCCTTATGCACATTTAGGACGACTACATGTTTATGTAATAAGAATATTAACCCTGCTTTGTACTAGACCAACATGTCAGACAATATGAGCTAGATTTTCACCTGCTGGTTCAGAAAGTAACAATCTGCATGAAGACAAGCTACATTTTGTATCTTACTCAGACACATCATTCTGACGAAGAGTTGACCAGTCTTTGACCTGAGTGTAAATTCCCTTACTTGAGGCAAACACACTACCACCAGACAACCGAGGTCACTGTGGTGTCGTGGCAAGATACATTTAATTTTTGTTCATGTACATCAAATATGCCAGTTTTTAAGAAGTAAAAATTCACAAAACCCAACAGGAAAATATAGAATATCATTTCAGTATTAGTGTTTAGTTTATTAATGAGGTTGACTTTATATTATAAAAAAAATAAAAATTAGATAAATATATTTTAACAGGAAATAGTAGAACAAAAACATGAAAAAAGAAAGTTTCTTTTTTCTGTTGTAGTAGCCTACTAGTTGTCCACATTACTAATGCACACTAGACAGCATTGAGGAACTTTTATTCAGACTTTACATCACTACAATGCAAAAGTTATCAAGGGACGGTCATTAAAAATTAGATACAAATGCAAGATAAAGTTAAAAAAAATTATATGTCTGTTGAAGGTTACATGCATATGCTTTAAAAAAAAATAGGGTAGGTACAATGTACATGTAGGTCATTTTTTTAAGGCATGATTTGAGTGTGCGGTTGCTATTTGTCCTGGTCCCAGTTGATCATGGGCCAAGTTTACCTGTAATTTCAATGATTGGATTATTTCCCTTTGTTATTGATTGGAAAAAATGAAGGCAATATGTTTATTTCATCACACGAGTCGTGAACTTCCTTAAAACAGCTATCATATTCATGATTATGAACATTGGGATGTACCAGGCAACACTATCTTCACTTTTTAACACAAGTTCAGATTATTTTTCATTTTAAAATGGAAATAAAATGGCTTAGGGTCAGCGCTCAAAATAGGGTTGGTGGGGTAACCGTAAACAAACATATAATTTTTTTTTGACTTATTCCCCAGGGTTTCCCCTGGATCATTATTTTTTTCGCCACCTCTTTCGCCAAAACAACATATATTTCTCGCCACTTTATTATTTTTTTCGCCAAGTAACACAAATATATTTTTTTTCAAATTTTCCTTTTTTTCCAGTCCCCCCTAAATAGGAAGTGTTTTTTACAACAAATAAGCATCTAATCACTTGGAATTGATCGCTCGTGTAAGGTGTAGTCATTGCATTGAAGGGTTACTCTCATGCCAACCTTTTGAATAGATTTCTTCATAACGACAGTTTTCTAAAATTCTAGACCATCGTAAATAAGTAAAACAATATGCTTGAAACACGTGTGTAACTGAAACGACTTTGAAGTTCCCATTCAAAACAATGACCTATATGAAAGTTAAATGATAAAGTTTTAAATCAGGGACCTTTCTTGCTTTTGAACATTTTTCGTCATAACAACAATTTTCTTTTCTGAACTATCATTAAAAGTAGGAGAGGAAGCGTAAAAATTTTGCTTCAAACACGTGCGTCGCAAAGTGGTTAATAAATCCCTTTTGTGACATGTGACAGAAGCCATTTAACAATATCATTTTGTCATATCATACAATCAACACCTTTATTAATTAGTCCTTTGATGTAGATAGCTATGAATGCAATCAGCTGATTATTGATTTCCTGTCAAAATCTTAACGAGTTCAAGGTGAATTCCGAGTATTGTCTGATCGGTAAAGTCAGAGAAACCCGAAAAAAAGTAAATAAACAAGATGGCTGAAAATAAATCGTTATATATTTGTCGTCAAATTCTTTCGCCAATGACGAATTTTAATCGCCACAATTATATTTTATTTCGCAAATTGCGAAAATGGCGACCGCCTCTGATTCCCATAAGCATGATAAGAGGTCCTCATGGATATGACATTATTGACTTATGCACAGCAGCAAGGGGTTGACATTGTATCTGTATAAAATTCAAGGGACAGTGCTCTAAATCCCACCAAGGAAAATGAACATATATATATATGCATGTATAGCTACATGTATAATGAAATCTGTAGAAATACTCTAACCCATACATGTACCTACCCTTTACTTAAGCATTACCATAAGTAAACCAATACTCTAAAGAATAGGGACCACTAAAGTACAGATGGCTTGTTTAAGTGTATGAAAATATAGCCATATGATAATCATCATAGACATAGACTGATTAGTTATTTCAATATAATCGTTGATTCATGATTGATCTGACAGGTAATTTGACACATAGAGATCGCATCCTGAAAGACTTTGCAGTCTGCTATTAAAAAAGGGGTCCCAACCCATATAAAAACGAATGGAAATGATAATAAAATGATGTACAGTTTCAATATATTCTGCATTGTTGTAGAACACATCTTGGAGTTCCATTTTTCTTCAATTGTAAAAAAATACGGAAGTGGACACAGTTATCGTTCCTGAAAATATAGGTAATAAAAGAAAGAACAAAAGTTACAGTAAAACCCTTGGTCGGCTTGGTTTTGATCAGAGACATATAAACATAAAGATTAGAACGTGATATAATTGTTTTATAATTATTTAATTTCATTTGATGTGACATATAGGTCTATTGGGCCGGGTGTAATTATATGTGTTATATATCATATATGTTTATAATCTGTACATATTTGCAAATGTCACTAATTTTTCGGCTTCAAAGTGACTTTACTTACTTATATCAAGGATCTAATATAACCTCCTTGCTTATATACACACATGTTTAAATATGACCCTGGTTATATAAAAGTTTTAATTAAATTTCAATAGTTTTTATGCTGAAAATTTGAATTTTAATACCTGAGGTGGGATATTATATATATAACAGCAGAAGAGATACACTTTCCTCTTTCTAGTCCTCTATCGAATAGATATTAAATGATTCCGCAGCTGTATATTAAATCAATTTATATTTCATGTTTATCTTGTGTATTATCTCTACTAGTATTGCAATTGTTTAATACAAAAATCACTGTACTGAATATATGCTCATATATTGGGTCGTCTATTGGAAATAAAAATCTTATCTTATCTATATAAAGATGTTAGTGATCCTTCTACCAACGCAATCATTGGAATGAGTATCCTAATCATGTGACAAAAGTAGGCGTCCGTAAAGCTGAATGATATCTTCAACTTTACCGTTTGATTTGATCATCTTTGCTCCATCACTTTTTTTGTAAGCAGCAACACTTTATCACTCAAATCCTAATAGAAAACAGCGATTATGATACTCATTCCAATGACCTTACTACAACACTTAATACCATCAATAAAATGTATATATGACTCAAGTGATGCAGATACTCTATGGAACACCTTCAAAAACGATCTTCTCAAATCAATAGAGTCAAATGTACCTCACAAAATGCTCACATACAAGCACAGACTACCATTGATAAACAACAACCTTAGGAAACTCATTAACAAGAAAAACAAGTGTTATAAAAACAGAAATAGAAATCCTTCTAAATACAAGAAACTAAAACAAACAGTTCAAAAAGAACAAAGGAAGGCATACTGGAACTACATAGAACAAATTATTTGTGATTTACCAATCAATGAACCGGACCAACATCAGTCCACAAACACAAAACCAAAAAAGCTATTTCAGTTCATCAAAAGCACTAGAAATGATAATACAGGAATTGCACCTCTGAAAAAAGAAGGTGTACTTGTTACAGACACTACTGAAAAAGCAGACATTCTTAATCAACAATTTCGGTCAGTATTTACAAAGGAACCACCATCTAATATTCCTGATAAGGGTCCAAGCCCATACACAAAAATGCCAGAAATAAACATCACTACATCAGGTATCGAAAAATTGCTACATAAACTAAATCCACACAAAGCAAGTGGTCCAGATAACATCAGTGGACGTGTATTAAAAGAACTAAAAGCACAAATAGCACCCATCTTTACCACCATATTTACCAAATCTCTGGAATCGGGGAAAACACCAAAAAGACTGGAAACATGCAATTGTTGCACCAGCATTTAAAAAGGGTGAACGATACAAGGCTGAAAATTATAGACCAATTTCACTCACTTGTATTTGTTGTAAGTTGATGGAACATATAGTGACAAGTAACATCATGAGCTATTTAGAGGCAAATAACATTCTTTATGACCTCCAACATGGTTTCCGAAAATCCAGATCATGTGAATCACAACTAATTCAATTTATACAAGAACTTTATAATAACAACAGCAACAATATACAAACAGACCTCATTATTATGGATTTTGCCAAGGCCTTTGATAAGGTTCCCCACAAACGTCTACTCTATAAACTAAAATACTATGGCATTCAAGGTAACACTCTAAAATGGGTTCAGGCTTTCTTATCAGACCGTACGCAAACAGTGGTAATAGATGGAATAACATCAAATACAGCACCAGTAACATCAGGTGTCCCCCAAGGAACTGTCCTTGGGCCTATACTCTTCTTAATATACATTAATGATTTTCCAGAATACCTGGAACACAGCAAACTACGACTCTTCGCTGATGACAGTATTATATACCGAGAAATTACATGTCAACAAGACTGCACAAATTTACAAAAAGATCTTAACGCAGCAGCGAAATGGGAGGCTGATTGGCTCATGGCCTTCCATCCTGGAAAATGCACTATCTTAACCTTCACACAAAAAAACAACCATTTAAACACGATTACATCCTTCATAACCATACTTTAGAACTAGTAACATCTGCAAAATATCTTGGAGTAACCCTACAGTCTAACTTAAAATGGAACATTCACTACAACAACATCATATCAAATGCAAATAAATCTCTTGGCTTTCTGAGGCGAAACTTGAAAATTTCTAACACCAGTATCAAATCCCGTGCTTACCAATCAATAGTGAGACCAAAACTTGAATATGCCTGTAGTCTATGGGATCCACACACAGCAGATTATAAAAATAAGCTAGAAATGGTACAGAGGCGTGCGGCCCGATATGTATGTAACAATTACCAAAACACCAGTAGTGTTACATCCATGTTAAACGAACTACAATGGCTCTCACTCAGTGAGCGCCGCCTCAAAACCAGACTCATCATGTTCTACAAGGTCATCCATGGACTCATTGCAATCCCATCACTAGTCCTCATACCATCAGATACTAGAACAAGAAAATTACACACACAAACATTTCGGCAAATATCCACCTCTAAAGACAGCTACAAATGGTCATTCTTTCCGCAAACAATCATTCAATAAAACATGTTGCCACAAGTTGTGGTAGCAAGCCAAACCATTGAAATTTACAGAGATCAGTTGACACCAACTGTTCTCCACAACATAATTTAATTCTTTAAATAACAATGTACATATTTTTTAATCACTTGCTGTTTTCTTTCACGTAAATATCACCAAGTATTCTACTAAGTTAAAGATAAATTTTTGTTCATATTTTTTAATCATATACTCCGTGCATGCAACAGTTCGTAATCTTCAATAATAATGAAGCTGTAACTGTATATCAGAAGAAGAAGAAGAAGAAGAAGAAGAAGAAGAAGCAAGCTCTGTAATATCGTATCAACTGGATAAGCCGGGATACGGATTTATATAAAGTTTTTCTTGTTTCCGAATCCCTGTATTTATATTGCATAATTATATTTCATGCACTTTTTGAATAAAATATTGTTTAAACTAACTGGAAAATCATAAAGCATTGACAACATTTAGACAAGATAGGAAACTTATCGTTTATCGTATCTGTGAAATTATTACAAATAGAATTGGAATATGTGCGATCAACAAAGCCAAAAATTCCACAAAAACGATCAAATATTTTTTCAAAGTTATACACATCAGCATATGGCAATCATGATAAATTTGAAATTAATAAAGATTGGATTTGCACGACTTATTCTACATCACTTTTGTTTGCAAATATGACTATGTAAGTGGGTGCTATTGGTTCTGATTATTTGATAATACCACACCAATTAGTTGCCGTATTACGATAAAACTCCGTCTTCACGTCTACTCGTCTTGCATAAGTCTCTGAATCTTATTTTTAATGAAAAGTTAAGATGGTCACATTTGATTTCCGTTAATTAGATGCAAATTCATATTATCTATAAAACGTAGATCCTTGTTGATCTTTATAGACATTGGAAAGAACATTTTTTTAATATAAAGGAAACATATTCCTAACTTGGCACATACATTTTCCTATATATCACTAGTAGGTTAGTATATGTTCTTGCTAGCTGAAACGAGCACTTGTATAACAGTTGGTCAGTAATGTTCTGTAATCTTGCCAAATTAGGTGGGCAACCCAAACAGACGTTATTGGTTAAACGTGTCCATAACTGGGATGTAGTAGTTTGAACCTAAGTAAACTTATACATAGCAGACATACGACACAACTGAATTAAGCATTCATAAATACTGACAAGTAAATCAAACAAAAACGCCAACAAAAAAGTTAGAGTATAGTTGATAATACAGTCAGTATATAGGTTAAGCATAATGACATATATACATAATACACTTTCTTCATAGAATACAGAATAAGTTAAATGATGATACAAGGATATACCAAATGAAAACAATACTATTAAAACATCACGTGACCGAAAAAACATCTCTGGATCCATCCGCATAAAAGAGGAGCGAAAGATACAAGAGGGACATTCAAACTTAGAAATCCGAAATAAACCGGTATAAACGTCATGACTAGAAAAGAAAAACAAACAAACATAAAAGAATAGTACACATGACACAACACAGAATACTAAAGAATAAGCAACACGAACACATCCAAAAAATGGGAGTGATATCAGGTGCTTCGGAAGGAACGACAAAAGCCAATGATAAACCTGAAAGCTGGTTGCAGATATACCGAACCATATCAAGAGTCATATACGTCCAATTGGAACATAATAGTGCAAAGACAAATGAAGGTAAAACTATTAGGCAGATAAAATTCTACATGTAGACTCAGAATCTATAACTCAAGACGAATCTGTAATATATATTTGTTATTACAGCTGATTTCAATGAGTGTATAGACAAAAGTAATATCTTTGGCTAGCTTGCTTGCTAGCTGAACCGTGAAGTCATTGTTAGGTTAGGTAAACTATCCTATTTTAAGAATAGACTAGTTCGACAGATAACCAATCTATCTGTCTGTAGGACTAGGCTTCTTCGAAAGGAGGATAGTATACCTTACATAACAATAACTTCACGGTTCAGCTAGCAAGCAAGCTTACAAAAGATATTACCTTTGGCTACACACTCACTGATATCGGCTGTAAATAGGCCATGAAAATTTGTGTTTAAGGTCTGACAATTAACTCTCGGGGGAAAAGGACAGAACGTTCTTTCACCAAATCCTGGCTGATTTTTTTTGAGAGACTGAATAGTGATGACGTTTTACAAATTCTGAGTAGCAGCTTCTAGCTTCTAGCTTCTAGCTTCTGATTACCGTATATGAGATATGAGATATGAAATATAAACTTTGTACGCGGATGAAGTGTGTAAATTACTGCCTAATGTAAGAAAACAAATATAATTTCAGAAGTGAACTCAAACCATTTCTTGCAGACTATGATATTGGTATGACGTCTGTAGTTAACTTAGGGATATATGTCTTAAAATGAGGCCGATGGAGATGTTTATGTGGTATCTTTAATTTTTAGTTCATGACTATTCAATGGGATTCAAAGAGAAAAGTTTGAATGGTTTTTCACTAGTAATTTTGGGGCCCTTTATAGCTTGTTGTTCGATGTGAGCCAAGGCTCCGTGTTGAAGGCCGTACTTTAACCTATAATGTTTTACTTTTTAAATTGTTATTTGGATGGAGAGTTGTCTCATTGGCACTCACACCACATCTTCCTATATCTATTGTCAATAGAAAGAACATCTTCAAAATATATTCCTTTATGTAAAGTTAAATCATGGATATAGCTTCTTTGATCTAAGTTAATATGGTGGCCGGTTAAAGCCATTTCATTTTTTTGCGTGTTCGCCCTTCGTATTTTCTATGGCGAAAACGCAAAAACTCGAAAACGCGAAATCGACAACGCGATGGCTATTTTTTCTTTCCGATTTCGCATTTTCAACTTCTCGTTTTCGAGTTAGGGATGTTGTCATCAAATATATGACTAGAATTTGTTTTAATCAATCGAAAGCGATCCAAAATCATACCATATATTATGCGTTAGGCTTCATACATCAATTTGAGAATATATATAGATGCAAAATAAATTGAAATGGTGCATGTAAACAAATCCAGATTAGTTGGTGTTTCCTGAGACATATATGTGTATTTATATATCTATAGAAAGATCTGAGTGTCTTAAATTTGTTCTAATTGCTCACTTCGGGTAAAGTTGAAGATGAGCTTCATTTTTTTTTATTAGAATGCCCTCTTTATGATATTCAATTTTTTTTTTATTTCTAACAATTTTTATGATTTTACAAATTTAAATAAATCTTCTAAATTTTGATGGCTCTTGACCCAAGAAAATGTTACTCTTATGGAAAAACTTGGCTGTTATATTTGTGACTGTTTTATGAACACTGACACTAATCAAGTCAAGTAAATAACTTTGAGAATAAATGCATATTATGTAATTTTATTATTCTTTTATTCGCAATATATATGTGGGTTTTTTTTTTGCTTTATTCTGACCAATGCTTAGATTCCAAATATATATGTATATGCCGCTATTATTGTTGTTGTTACCAATTATGTAAATCAGATTTTATGCCCTTTATGGGCCCTGTAACTTGGGAAATAAAAATATTCTATTCTATTCTATATCTGATGTATCACGGCTATGTGAGAAGAATAAGAAATTATGGTATAATGTTCAATAGCACACATCATAAGTATGTCGAATTGGATGAATTTATGGAACATAAAACATATGTGCCCAAACTCTTTCCTTTAGTCACCCTTTGCCACGTTTTGGTGATGCGCATGACCATAATTTGTAAGCTTCCGGTCTAGTTCAGAATGTGGACTCACCTGAATAAATGTTGAATTATATATTCTTTTCAACCAATATGCGGTCTAAATTACTTCCAGTCCAACTTATTGATTTACAAGTTAGCGAACCAGTACCATTAACAAGATTATTTTAATTAAGGAGCGAATATATACCACCCTAAAGACACCAACTTCTATAGTACATCAGAAATGTCAAACCCGTCTCGCAGTTCTGGTAAATTTCGGCTTCTAGATTATTTCATGTACTATTCGATCTACTTTTAATGGTTATGTATTTTGAATTGATACTCTTACTATACACCATGTTCATACAAGCTCATTATTTTTGTGTAACACGTTCAAAAATATTACGACAGATGTGACGTGGTTTTTAGTGGAAGAAGACGTCAAGTCTTCTGAAGACTTAAGGGGCCGACCCTTGGCATTGAGTCTGCGTATGCCGCATTCATTTCGTATATTACAATTTCAAAACAACTTAGATTCCTGACACCGATTTTTACACATGATTAGGCATCTGAATCATTTAATTTGTAAATTATGATTGTAAAACAATCACTATCGTAAATATGACCCTTTTATTTATGTAAATTGTTAGATTTCATCTCATCCACATGAACGTTATTTGTTTACTTGTAACAGGATGTTTAAACTGTAGATATTTGTATTACGCATGCGTGAATTTGGTATCGGGACAACTCGCCCTGTTTACAAGTTCGCCCTTGAAGTGACGAATTTGCAATCCTGCAGACAAGAAGATTTTGTTTTTATATAAATAAAAAGGATATATAAAGTGTTGTCTTTATTCATGGTTTTCCTTTGCCATGTGAATTAGATGCCCTTCGTAACATACATGTGAACCTCCCGGCGGGAGAACAAAACTCCCGTTTTCAGGGGTCTCCTCCCGTCCTCCCGTTTAGGAGAAAAAACTCCCGTGTATGAAATATTTCATGAATGAAAATTTTCAGACGCCATATTTAATCATTTCTTACTACTGTACGGGTGTAATTGACACCTGTGTTAAATTTTACCTGAACATCAAAGAAAATGTATAATTATATGGCTTCACTTGACAGCTTGGCTGTCAAACATACTGGTAATCAACGATGTTTACCTCCGGCTAACTGCCGTTGTGTTATCAAAACGATGTGTATTGGGAATATTGAAATACTTTTTTGTTACTTCCCTTTGTTTTAGCCTGTTTTCAGTTATTTTGCTTTTAAAAATGTAAATTGTAAAAAGACTATAAATGATTAATATTTTAATCAAATAATTATAAAATGATGTTAATTAAATGAATTTTAATGATTTTGGACCAATAAAAAAATTAAAATTTATAAATTATTTTAGCAATCTAGACCTCCTTTCAAGGATGACATTGAAGTTTATATGATAAATTTGTTTCTAAATTATTAGGCTTATACTTAAACAATGATAATTTTAAAACATTTACTTGAAATGTTTTTTTATATAAGGTAATCTGGCGCAATACCCGCAAGGGTAGTCGCCATTAAACTCTATTAAGTAGTAGTAGTAGAATGATTAGAAGTCAACAAGATAAAATATACAAATATAATTATTCATTTGCAAGCAGTGAACAATCATTTGTCAAAAAACAAAACAAGAAACAAATTCTTCTTATTATTTTATTTTAATCAAATAGAGAGGCAATAAGGGAACTATAAACATTACAATTTGATGGAAATTTGAAGAAAAAACACAATTTCTACATCATTTGGTTACATTTACAACAAAATTTATTTCGATAAAAAAACATGATGTTTTGACCATTCAGTACTTAATAGATGCATAGTTCTTGGGGAAAAGTTTCATCAAATAATATGAATATAAATGACTTTTTTTGTGCTCATTTTTTACAGTGGGTTGTGATGATCTTCCAGTTAGGTTACCCTCATTTGGAGTGTTGTTCCCAACCTGTTAAAGGCCCATCTTTGTGCATTATTCAAAATTGGAAATTTCAACAAGCATCTAATATTTTTAATCTGGAAAATAAACCCTGGTCTGCTAGCTTCATGTATATTTTTTCTACCGATTTAATATATAACTAGAATCATGCAAACAGACTTAAGGAAAAGGCATGTAAGTTCATCATACAAATATGACACTTTTTTCTAGACAATCCAGATCTTGCAAAATACGTCGCTAAAAATTGTAACCTTTAAAATTGTTGTTGTGCAGTAAAAACCCATATGGGAACTTTCAAAAGTTGGCGGGTATGTAACAAGTCTTACTATTTTTATGCTCCATTTATGGGCAATATGTTTTCTAGTCTGTCCGTCCTGCTTCTGGTTATAAAGTTTATGGTTGAGGTAGTTTTTGATGAAGTTGAAATCCAATCAACTTGAAACTTAGTACACATGTGTTCCTCTTGATATGATCTTCTTAATTTTACTGCCAAATTAAAGATTTTTACCTAATTTTCATAGTCAACTGAACATAGAAAGAGATTGTACGGATGGGAAATCCATGTACTTATGACCTTTTTTTGTTTGAAGAAAAAAATACATTTTAACAATAATGGAACAAAGCAGCCTGAGTAAGTGGGTCTGCTTTGATGGTAATTCAAGTTACTTTTTATTCACCTTCTTCCACTTCAGAGCTATCAGCTCTTTGATTAACAACCTGTCAAAATTTCGTGGCAAGAAATGATAAAATATTGGAACTACTACATTTATTAAGTGTAACTGTATCATGTTAAATTTATCTGGATTATGAGCCACTATAGTAAGTCAACTTGAACAAATAGTCTGATTCCATGTATACATCATGTTGAAGTATAAAAAGTAAATGTTATCAATTTCAATATTTATAGTAATTACCGGTACAAGTATTCT
This sequence comes from Mytilus trossulus, assembly GCF_036588685.1. Taxonomy (NCBI): domain Eukaryota; kingdom Metazoa; phylum Mollusca; class Bivalvia; order Mytilida; family Mytilidae; genus Mytilus; species Mytilus trossulus. The sequence goes on from NC_086379.1 coordinate 78,626,535, forward strand.
TTAAAAAAATCCACCCAAAATATTTATGAGAGTATGTCAATTTTATTAAGAGGTGACACACATATACCATAATAACTTCAAATTAAATTTAGAAAACTGTAAAAATATAGTATATACCAATACACATAATTAACAGCGCCTGGTGATGTTTGATAGCCTGACCGGTTTCGGTCCATAAAGGACCTTCATCAGAGGCAGAATGGTGGATTAATGTTTGCACCCTATATTGCCTATTGATTTTTCAGAGACTACTTATGTCAGTACACCTTTCCTATATTGCCTAAATTTAGAAAACTGTTCCAGACAAGAGTAAAAGCCTTGATGACTAAACTGATTTAAATTCTTTTAATTTGGTTAGGGGTTTGTTCTGTATGTGCACCAAACCTATGGCAGTATAATCAGATTGTTGATTGTAGTCATTATCCTGTAAAAGCAGAAAACTAACTACACATTAAAATATATATAGCAAACATAAAATAAGTATTATAGATGACCACTTTCATACATGTATATATGTAACAATGGTTTTGTTATTACAAAATGTATGTCTTAGCTACATGTATATAATATATATACATTAGATTGGTGATGGAACTAACACTCAGGCCAATTAAAAATATATGTATGGTTCCCGTTACCTAACCAACACATAGTTTGAAAGAACCCCATGACCCTGATGACCCTTAATCTTTTTATTATGCATTTCTAATAAAATCATAATAAACGGGGTCAGTTAATAAACAGATGAGTGACCCATACAATTTTCACAACTTACAAGTGTTAAAACACTTCAATTAGATGATGGTCATTAACTTGTCAAAAACATCAAGACAGGTAGCTATACAAATGTAGATTTATAGTGTTTTCATGTGAAAATATTTTACACTTTTCAAAGGAGTTGAGCCAGTTACCCCAATAAAGTATCCTGTATACATAGTATAGCACAGATACAGATTGTATCATTGTTTTGTAACAATTTGACAAGAGTATAGATACAACATATTTTTGTAAATGAACACTCTGCGACTGTCTCATATATATTAGTGTTAAGCTGTGTGTTTGTTTTGTAGGATTTCAGAATAGCAAATTTGAACCCATGAACAAATCTATACCTCCAAGTGTGCCAGGTCCTTTCCATGGAAAACCACAATCTCCAAGCCAAACACCATTTCCACAGTCAGCATTGAATGGTTCATCATATCCAACATCAAATGCTACAATGCAATCAGGAATTGGAGGACCACCAAATCAAGTAAGACCTAATGTACAGGGTCTGATGGGCAATGGACCACCAAATCAAGTAAGACCTAATGTTCAGGGTCCGATGGGCAATGGACCACCAAATCAAGTAAGACCTAATGTACAGGGTCCGATGGGGAATGGACCATTTCCATCACAGCATCAAGCTGCAAGACCTGGTTTTCCTCCTACATCTGTTCCTCAATATAATACACAACAAATAAGACCTGTTCAAGGACAATCTGGTGGACCACCACCTAACACTGGAATAAACAGGCCTCAGATGGGAGCACCAATGTATGGTCCACCATCTAGTCAGACAGGACAAATGCCACCTACGTCAAATATTCAACAAATCAGACCTGGTATGCGACCTCCAATGACAAACATACAGCAACAACCTGGTTTCCCAGGTGGAATGCCAAATCGACCACCATTAGTAAATGGCCCACAGCAACCAGGAGTTGGTCCACCTATGAGGATGGGTCAACCATCAGTGAGTACTGCCCCTTCATATTCAGGAAGTCAGCCACCTCCTGGACCTCCACGAATGGGTACCCTACCAGTTGGCACAGGACCACCTCCTACTATTTCTCAAAATAACCAGCCAGGAACACCACAGCAATCAGGTAGGACATGTACACATTTTTTAATATTTGCATACATCTACTGTTTAACATTTAAATACACAAATGCTTCTCAGACATTTAGATGGTTATATAGATATTGAAATATTGCATAGGTACAGGGCTCATGCTACCAGGCGACTTGGGAGAAGAAGTCGCTTTCCCGACCGTCACTTCGCTTTCCCTGAACCCCAAAAGCGAAGACAAGTCGCCCCGTTGTTTACGATACTCGCTTTCAGTCGCTTCCGTCATCGGACATTTTCAATTTTTACCAAGTTGATGAAACATCAACTTTTTATACGACCGCAAATTTTGAAAAAATTTTCGTCGTATATTGCTATCACGTTGGCGTCGTTGTCGTCGTCGTCGTCGTCGTCGTCGTCGTCGTCGTTGTCGTCCGAATACTTTTAGTTTTCGCACTCTAACTTTAGTAAAAGTGAATAGAAATCTATGAAATTTTAACACAAGGTTTATGACCATAAAAGGAAGGCTGGTATTGATTTTGGGAGTTTTGGTCCCAATATTTTAGGAATTAGGGGCCAAAAAGGGCCCAAATAAGCATTTTCTTGGTTTTCGCACTATAACTTTAGTTTAAGTTAATAGAAATCTATGAAATTTTGACACAAGGTTTATGACCACAAAAGAAAGGTTGGGATTGATTTTGGGAGTTTTGGTTTCAACAATTTAGGAATTAGGGGCCAAAAAAGGGCCCAAATAAGCATTATTCTTGGTTTTCGCAAAATAACTTTAGTTAAAGTAAATAGAAATCAATGAAATTTAAACACAATGTTTATGACCACAAAAGGAAGGTTGGTATTGATTTTGGGAGTTTCGGTCCCAACAGTTTAGGAATTAGGGGTCAAAAAGGGACCCAAATAAGCATTTTTCTTGGTTTTCGCACCATAGCGTTAGTATAAGTAAATAGAAATCTATGAAATTTAAACACAAGGTTTATGACTATAAAAGGAAGGTTGGTATTGTTTTTGGGAGTTTTGGTCCCAACAGTTAAGGAAAAAGGGGCCCAAAGGGTCCAAAATTAAACTTTGTTTGATTTCATCAAAATTGAATAATTGGGGTTCTTTAATATGCTGAATCTAACTGTGTATGTAGATTCTTAATTTTTGGTCCTGTTTTCAAATTGGTCTACATTAAGGTCCAAAGGGTCCAAAATTAAACTTAGTTTGATTTTAACAAAAATTGAAACCTTGGGGTTCTTTGATATGCTGAATCTAAAAATGTACTTAGATTTTTGATTATTGGCCCAGTTTTCAAGTTGGCCCAAATCGAGGTCCAAAATTAAACATTGTTTGATTTCATCAAAAATTGAATAATTGGGATTCTTTGATATGCCAAATCTAACTGTGTATGTAGATTCTTAATTTTTGGTCCAGTTTTAAAATTGGTCTAAATTAAAGTGCAAAGGGTCCAAAATTAAACTAAGTTTGATTTTAACAAAAATCAAATTCTTGGGCCTCTTTGATATGCTGAATCTAAACATGTACTTAGATTTTTGATTATGGGCCCAGTTTTCAAGTGGGTCCAAATCAGGATCTTAAATTATTATATTAAGTATTGTGCAATAGCAAGTCTTTTCAATTGCACAGTATTGTGCAATGGCAAGAAATATCTAATTTCACAATATTGTGAAATAGCAAATTTTTTTTTAAATAAGAGTTATCTTTCTTTGTCCAGTAAAGTAAGCAAGAAATATCTGCAAGAATTTTTTTATTTGGAGTTATCTTTCTTTGTCCAGAATCAACTTAAATCTTTGTTATATACAATATACAATGTATATTCACTTTTTACTACCAACTGATAAATTTTAACAATCTTTACCATTCAGTGATAACAAGCAGTTTTTTTACATCTTAATATTTTATGATGTATTTAAATGAGTAGTAATTGTTGCAAACTCCATTAGAATATTTTAATTGAAATTAGTTTTGGAATAAGGGAAAGGGGGATGTGATTAAAAAATTGGGTTCAATTTTTCTCATTTGAAATTTCATAAATAAAAAGAAAATTTCTTCAAACATTTTTTTGAGAGGATTAATATTCAACAGCATAGTGAATTGCTCTAAGAGAAAACAAAAATTTTAAGTTCATTTGAATACATTCATTCTGTGTCAGAAACCTATGCTGTGTCAACTATTTAATCACAATCCAAATTTAGAGCGGAATCCAGCTTGAATGTTGTGTCCATACTTGCCCCAACTGTTCAGGGTTCAACCTCTGCGGTCGTATAAAGCTACGCCCTGCGGAGCATCTGGTTATAGGTAATTAAAGAAATTCAGACATAAACGATTCATTATCTTAAGAAAAGACGTTGAAGCATTGTTTTTGCAAAGTGTAGCAAGTTATTTAATAAAAATACAACTTTTTATCACTTCGTGCACTTCCGTAAGTTCTGGTGCTTGTTACTCGAAAACGTACATCAACATAACTTTCGGCTGCAAAATAAGTTTGTTACTTCATTTAAACATGATAAAAGTTGCCTTCAGTAAATGTTTAATCCATTTATTGCATCAAAAAATGTCATGATCCTTTCAAAATAACTTGTCAAACATCGTTTATTTTTGTAAATTTTCTTGCATTGTCCGCCATTAACCGATTTCTAAACTACGGATGGGAAACGGACCAGCTATGACCAAAATCCGTATTTTTACAAAAATTACTACGGACGCACGGATAGAACAGCTGACAGAAGAATATTGATCCCAAAGGAAAAATTACGAATTCCACACCCATTAAAAGACTTTTGGTTACATCCAAATAAACTAATCATTGATTGGTGTATATAATTCCCTATAATTTATATGGATTGTTGTAAACTATTGTAAAGTTGCTTAGCTCTTTATTACACTAATATCAATATATTATGGCCCAGCTTACCTTTATATATCTTTTGATGAGAAACACTGAATTTCATACACAAGATAGTTTTTAATAAAATTGTAATTGATATATTATATATAATTTCTTTACCTTTTTAAAAAAAAAAAAATTTTTTAGTGCTAGATATTTAGTTGGTAGTTTCTCACAAGGACCTTAGTAAAATTTAAACAACTTTCAATTTGAAATGTTACTTTAATTGTATGTATACTCAGATATGAATTGTACAATATAAAAAGAACATTATTTACAAATGACCGTTTATACTAAAGTAAAATCCAAACATTGTAGCGCACCGCGCGAATGAGCACTTCTCTTTGAAATCTCACCACTTCTCCCTATCAGTTTCAAAAAGAGAAGTCACTTCTCCCTATCAGTTTCAAAAAGAGAAGTCACTTCTCCCTACAATTCTGAAGTAGTGTGAGCCCTGCTACGTATTCCTTTTAGTTTTATACACAATATTCATTTAATTGTTATGGATATCTATGAAAATGTTATAAAAGGTTTATCATCAATGTCTAGGAAGTTTAGAAATTAGTGCTTATCAACTATTTTAAAAAGAGTTATGCCACTTGGATAAAAGTGCTGAATCAGTAATGTATTTAGTCTAAATATATATCAATGCATCTGTTGTTTGATTTTTTTTAATCTGAAATAAAAACTATGAGGCATTTGAATAAATGTTGAAAACTAAGATAACCATTTTATACCTCCCCTTCATGTTTACAAGGAGGAGGAGGGGTATTATGCTTTTGAGGCATATATCAGTTGAATATCAGCTTAAAGTTTAAGGTACATGAAGCTAGCTTACCTTTAAGTTGTGGTCACATAAACATGAAACTTACACATGTTACATGTAGGACATTCATGACATAAGAACACATGTTCAATAGGGTGTGAACTTTTTAAAAATTATGCGAATTTATTGATTTAACCAAGATTTTGCAGTTCATATCTCCCACCATAGTACAAGAATTAGAGAGGCATGGTATCCAATTGACATTAATTTTTTGTATCATTGTCAATTGCTTCATGTAGATCATCGTATAAACTTTCATTTGTTATATTGTGAAGTTGTTAACCTCTGCATGGCATGTTATTTTTATTGTGTGTACATGTGTTGTAGATGGTCTGCCTGTGCCATACCATGGACAGGGACAGTATTCCCACCAAGTGGGCATGCAGCTTACACCAGGACTAACACCTAACAATTCAGGTATATTTTACTCAAATCAAAAAGATAAAAAAAAAAAAAAGCTTTTAGATTTTTTATCTCTGATATGTTTTTCATTTGAGAAAATTTCATATTTATTTGAATTAAAATCTGAAGGATTATAAAAAAAAAGACAGATATTTTCTTTAATTGAAATGAATTAACCAGTAAATTAAACCTTGATTTTAAGTGTTTGTCACAGCTTTCTGATTATACTGCTTTACACTGGTTATTGTGTTTTACTTGATGTATATTTTTATGTTTTCTATGGAATCTGGAATTTCTTGACTATGTAGCAAAACTAATTTGTAATTATACTCTCATTCCGTGGGTCTATATTGCAATCGCCATCATGACCATGTATGCCTGTCTGTCCAACTAACATTTTCATCTCATTTTTAACAGAAACTAAAAACTAGAATGACTTCCTATTTGTTAGACAGCTTGACAGTGATACAATGTATGTTGTAACCTGTGAGCAGTGATACAATGTATATTGTAACCAGTGACAGTGATACAATGTATATTGTAACCTGTGAGCACTTTTTGGATATTCTGTCAGATACCGACTTCCTGTTTCCATAAATTTTAATTTTCTTTTTTGTTCAGCAGCTCACCCTACATGTGTGTTTTCAATCTGTCAGACACTTACTTTCTCCTTTTCTATACTATGATTTATGTGTAAGGGTTTGCCTAGCATGACATTGAGTTTATTTTTGTTTACAAATGAATATGAAATCATAACCTGCATTTTGTTGTATTATTTCATCCATCTTCAAATCACATGTTAAAAGCTAAATAGGATAAACATGTTTGATGTCTTAGGAAAACAAAACTTTAACCTGACAATACAATATTACATCTTAATTTGTTTGTAAAGATAATGTTGGAATTCTGACTGAATTCTGATAAGTTACTTTAATGTATTACCTTTGAAGACAGAATGGTTTTTTATGTGACACATTAATGACAAATAATTAGAATGATTGAATGGCTTTTTTTGCATTACATAAACCATATTTAGTTACATCTTACATATGATATTACATAAATAAAATATACAGTCAAACCTGCTTAAAGGACCATCTGTATTTTACAGACCTGTGTTATAAGACCATCTACATTTTTCAAATCTTTTTCAAAATTCAAAAGAAAAGGGGGAGGGTCAATTTGCAACAGCATATTGTACTGCACAAAAGCAAACAAATGATACATTTAATAAACCAGTGCTATACGACCATCTTTATTTAACAAACCTGTTTTATAAGTTCATCTGTATTACAAACCTGCATTATAAGACCATCTGTATTTAAAAAAAAACTGTAATCAGACCATTAAGTTTAAGTGTCTATTAAGTGCATTTCATATAGATTGAACCTTACCTGTATTAAAAGACTGCTGGTCTTTTGAGACCACTTTTTTGCTTTCCTAACCTTTGAATGGTTACAGTTACATCTTATAAAATGAAAAATTATGAGATTACAATTTTGGAAACTGTATTATTTGTATTATTGGCTGGAGATATTTAATATAAGTTCAATATTTTAGTTTTGAACTAACATGAATTTACATGATTCACGTAATTTGGAGATCTATAAATAAATACTGAAGGCTGATGAAATGTTCTGTAATGTCCTAAGCTAGCACATACTGTTGCATATAATTTTTTATTATCACAATTAGTTGCCTTGATATTGATGTAACTCTTAATTTTACCTCCATTGACACATCTACTCAAAATCCTAATCTGTTATTGAATGTCTCTGAATTTAAAAATTCATTTCAATTAGTCGTGCAGCCTTTATTTTTAGATAATACACAAAACAAAAACTTCCGTAGTTGTTCATAACTTTGGTCTTGGTCTTTGGTCTCTGATGGATAAATGGCAATCTTACTCCATTTATTATAAGATCAGATTCCTTTGCCCATAATAAAAGTGATAAAAAATGTACAATGAAATGTAACAAGAAAAGCTGAAGATACTGTGGATTCATTATTCGTTTGAAACCAATTTTCGTGGGTTTCGTTGATACATGTAAACCACGAATTCAAATGTTCAATGAATATCATATTTTCAATAGGCTTTGTATACAAAGATTAGAAAAACCACGAAATCAAATATCCACGAATATACAAATTTTCAGCAATCCCCGAAAATTGATACACACAAAAATAAATGAATCCATAGTATACTTAAAACTTTCCAAAAATAATAGGAATTGCTGAATTACAGCTAACACAGACATATTTGTACTATTTAGTAAATCTACTATTAACTATGAATGAATGTCACCTTGTATTTTTGATTATTTTGGAGATAACTTATAGTAAACAACATGTAATACTGGTTGATGACAGAGTGTCTGATGAAACTTGGTGATAATTGAGTTTTATTTACAAAATAACATCTTTTAAATTTTTTCAGAACCCACATCTCGGAGATCTTCCAGGACTCCATCACCAATGAACAATAGTCAAACAATGGATGCATTAGAAGGGCAATTCACACCTGGTATGTAATTTAAAAAAGGGTGGAGATACCAATGAGACCATTAAAACTTGAACCAGACAATGTAGCCAATGGAAAATGGCTTAAAGACAATATCTGTCCACAGAACATTGCACTTAAATTTAAAGATTGAGTAGTATGAACCTTACAAAATCTTTTAGTAAACTACTATAGAGTACTATAGAAAAATAAACTGTAAAATCAACTTATCCATAAAGGTCAGCTGTTTCTATAATGAAACCTACAATATTTATCTTGTTATAATTACATTATGATTAAACAATCAAATCCTGTGAAAGCACCTTAAGACGGCATCATCATTTCATAATCCATCTGTATAAATAAATTCTGTAACCTTTAAACTTGATAGTTTACAATAGTGTAAATTTAATAGGTGAAACATTAAGCAGTAATGTAACATTTCTATAAAATCATGTCTTACAAAATGAAGGAATGTTATTTTTGTAGTTTTTTTCATAATTAATATCCAGCTTAGTTCAAAGTAATATCTTGCAATGACATTACTATTTCTTTAATCTTTCAGCTTATATCAAACATTATAGCTATGATATTGATTTACCAAAAATTATTAAATTAAAATGTATTTATATGAATAAATGCAATGTTAGACATCTGTTGTAGTAAAGAAGTCATACACTTACATTCATTGTACATTTTGTGTTGTCTCAATAACTTGGGTTTCAAATTGATTAAAATAGTTCCACAATTTTCATACAGAACCTAACTGGTCTTTCGACACACCAATGAAATACATTATGTAATTGAATATGCCTAATTTGTCTATTGTTTATTGTCTTAATTATTACTTTTTAGCACCACTAGGTGATCAAGCCAAGCCAATGACACCACCTCTATCACAGGAAATTCAAGGTCGTGGAACACCACCTAAACAAACTCCTTATTCACAGGTATGATATGACAAATACATGAGGAAAATACTTTTGAGAAACAAATTTGGGAATGAACCATCCTCTCATATCAGTATCTTTTATAAAGGCAAATATATATCAATTCTAAACAAGTTTTTTTTCACAGAAAATTATTAGAAAATGTTTTATATTAAAAAGTGTTTTTTTTTTAACTTAATGTATAAAAAGATTTTTTTTTATTATTTAACAGTTGCTTATCATTTATCATTGTGAATCTTATAATTCTATCATTTTAAAAATTCAATTAAATTGGCTATATATGTATTCATGAATAGAAAAACTAAATCAGTTTCTGCTAGATACACAATAAAATGTAAAACAATAGTAATTTTACCTGACAGAAATCATATTATAATCAAAATATTATTTTTATTAAACAGAATTTTATTATTTTCAGCCTGGTCCACCACCAAATGTGAATAGTCCAGTTTATGGGCCTCCACCAACAGGCATGCCTCAAAGGCCTGGTCCACCAAGTGGATCATCTCAGAATTATAGTATGGGAACAGGGCCCCCATCAGGACCAACAAACTTTAAACCTGGTCCACCAACTGGACCTCCAAATTACAATGTTCAATCACAAGGCTCTCAACCAGGGCCAACACAAAATATGTATCAGCCTTCTGGTCCACCAAGTGGACCTCAGAATTTTGGAATGCCACCAACAAGTGGACAATATGGTCAAACACCTCCACCACCAACTGGATACCAGCCAACACCTAGTGGTCCAAACACAATGCCATCAAGACCAGGATACCCTCCATCTAGTCAAGGAGTGCCACCCCAACAACAAATGTATGGCCAACCAGGGCCACAACAGCAAGGTGATGGCTATGGTACAGGACAATACAATAATATGCCTAATGTAGGAGGAATGTCTTTGACAGTAAGTTGACATGGTATTTTAAACCTTGTTTCTAGTCCATTGATTAAAAGCTGTATGTAAATACTGAAGCAGAAGGGTGAAGGTCACTGTATGGTCTTTAGTTATGAAATTATAGAGCAAATGTTTTACTATTGAAGAAGTTGTTTGAACATATATTTGTATGTATTTTTTATTTAATGATAACTAATCCATGTTTAATCGTAATGACTAGTGAGTTTCTCTTGTTTGTGATAAGTTGTAAAGACCCCTTATGGCAAAATTTACAAGTCCTTTTAAAATAAATATTTAAAGTACATGTTTATGGGAGCCCTTCATTATGATAAGACAGAAAGTATAATGACAAATACAAATGCATCATTTATTTTTATAGGATGATTCACGAGTTGTTAATTTATTACAAGAAAAACAGTTGATACCAGCTGATGGCATTGAGAACCCAAAGATAAAACTGCATAATGACTTCAAAAAGGTCAACTGTAGTCCTGAGTGAGTCAGATATAAATATAATACTAATCAGAAAGAATTACAAAAATTGTTTCACAATGATTGCTAAAAAAAAAGGATATCTTTAAAGTATAGTAGAAGTCTTAAAAAATGAGAGTATGATAATTAAATTTAAAGTGAGATGAAATGGAGCATCAAAATCATGCAGGTACCAATGCAAAGATCACTGTTCTTCTTAGCATAAAAATGTCTTTTGCAGAAATTTCCTCATGGGGTTGTTTAATCAATCTGACTGTATTTTATCATGAATGTATAGTTGTAATACTACCTACTTATTATTGGAATTTGACTAACACTTTACATGTTAAAATTAACATCAAGTTTAAATTTCTTTTTCAGCATCCTCAGGTGTACATTGACTTCAATTCCTCAAACATCATCACTTTTAAACAAATCTAGGTTACCTTTGGGCATTCTTATACATCCTTTTAAAGACTTATCAGTGAGTATTCTGTTTTTATCTATTACCATTATAACATAACTAAAAATAAGGAGATGTATTTGATTTTTCCATCATTCATCTATCCAGGAAAAAAAACCCGCGGATACAAATCTTAAGAAAAGGGCATACTTAACATACAAAATTTATTTTTCCTTCTCATTTATTTTGCAATCATAGTTTAAAATATACATGCATATTAAAATGTGTAATACATTTATGAAATAAAAATTATTGACAAATTATCAAATATTAGAAGATTTGTTTTGAACAACCGCTACATATTCCTTTCATTTTTACTTTTCTCTCATTTTCAGCAACTTCCTGTTATACAATCTAATGTGATAGTGCGCTGTCGATCGTGTAGGACATATATCAATCCGTTTGTTTACTTTGTGGATCAGCGACGATGGAAGTGTAATCTATGTTACAGAGTTAATGAATGTAAGTTATTAATTTTCCATGAATTATTGCAAGGCTTTTAAAATAGGTGGAAAACTTACATTCAAGTGAATTCTAATTGCTCCTTCAGTGTAATCACAACATCAATAATTACCTAGCAAATGAGACAATACAACTATGTGTATACAAGAAACTCGATCTTAAAATGTGCTTTCTTGCTTCAGAAAAGAAAAAAATATTTGAATAATACTCAAGACAAAGATAATGGTGTGTCTCTGTGTAAAGACAAAACTGAATTTAGTATTCAATGTGTATGTCAAAAAAACATGTTAAAGTGTAAGATGTCTGCCTTTTGTCAGCTTTTCATACATATATATCTATTATTAATTCTTTGACTACAGATTGTTCAGGACATATAATTGTTCATAGAAATCATAGCTTTTAGATGATCTTTTTGTATTTTTTTACTCACAACCAAGTAATATGTATTTTTAGTGCCTGAAGAGTTTAATTTTGACCCTGTGACTAAGACATATGGAGAACCACAACGAAGACCTGAGATAAAGTCTGCCACTATTGAATTCATTGCTCCTTCAGAGTATATGGTAAGTTGTTTACATCAGTCAGTTCTAAGATAAGTTAACCTTTTACTGTTATGATAGTATTCAATGATAATCAGATTGTTGTTAAATACTGTCATTTGTACATGTATTACTATTGACTGTTTGTGAACTCACTATAAAATTCTGGCTGATTTAGTACAAAGTATGACATGAACATGTTATTATTATCACCCACATAAAAAAAAAGAAGATGTAGTATGATTGCTATTGAAACAACTCTCTACAAGAGACCTAATGACACAGAAATTAACAACTATAGGTCACTGTATGGCTTTAAACAATGAGCAAAGCCCATATTACATAGCTATTAAAGGCCCTTAATCACAAATGGAAAAACAATTTGAAGGAAAAAACTAACATCCCAATTAAGGGGACAAAATAAGACTGAAAAGCAAATATGTTGTACATCAACAAACAACAACCACTAATTTGAAGGCGCAAAACATCCCCTAATCTGGGACAGTGGTGAAATAATACAGCATAAGAATTGATTATAAAAATCAGTTTGAAAAGGCTTTACTCATTAAAAATCAGTTTGAAAAGGCTTTACTCATCAGATGGATATTATTGAATTCTTAGGAACTAGAAAATGAGTTACATTCTTTGTGTAATTTATATAAGGGTGTTCTTTGTCAGATTTTCAACAAAAGAAAGGGGTGTGTAACATATAAAAAAAATGTAATGTTTATGCTGCTTCTGTATATTGACCTATAAATGTCCTATTTTTTAAAGTAAATTTTTATTTTAAATGACATAATTTTCTAAAATCTCAAATTCTTGTGTTTTGTAGTTGCGTCCACCACAACCAGCAGTGTACCTGTATTTACTAGATGTGTCTTTCAATGCAATAGAAACTGGTGAGTACTCTACCATAATATATTTATGTAAAAAGATTAATACAAGACAAGAAAAAATAGTTCTGTTTTCACTTTTAAAGTCATTTGAAGGAATCATATCAAATCAGAATCTATGATATGGTTTAAATTATTCAATATAAGATTTACCTTTAATAGGTGAATCTATAGAGATAAAATAGACACAAGTACTAGTAAAACTTTCTATTGTATTATATGTTTTTATTGCAGGTTATTTGAATACTTTTTGTCAGACATTATTAGATGAATTAGATAAGATTCCCAGTGATTCTAGGACTCAGATTGGTTTTCTGTGTTATGATTGTGCATTATATTTCTTTAACTTGGAAGAGAACTTATCACAACCTCAGATGTTGATTGTTTCTGATGTAGATGGTATGTATAATTCTAGTATTGTAAGAATAAGACAGCTTTATGTAGATATGAACATTACAGCTGTACAGTATCTTTTGACAGTCAATCTTTGAACTGTGTTCATCCAGTGTGAGTGTGCCACTTTTTTTTTAAGAATAGTCATTGTTCCATAACTCCCCAAAAATTATCAGATAGAAATGATAGTCAATAAATGCATTGTCCAGTAGAAAACAAACAAAACCACAAGTAAAAAATCATTCTACCAAACAGTTTTAGAGAGTTGTGCTTCCAAAACTATCATTGTTCCAATATAAAGAAAATTTGTCATAGTTCAATCACTCTAATTAAATTAACTGCATGATATAAACATATCTTACAAGTTTCAAAGCTTTCTGTCAATCAATCAACTGTTGTGTAATACTAGAAAAAAAATATTAAACTTCCCTTAAATGCTGTTAAAATTTGTTAGATTTAAATGACAGAATAGAAGTCAAGAGAATATGATGGCAAATAATGAAAGGTTTCCAGCAAATGACCTCTGAGTTTTAGTATATACTAGAACACAACCGTGATATCGCGGGTCCGTGACTGAATTAAGGTATATAACTATGCGCAAGCCTTATTTTAGTATTAGTATTGTCATCTGCTAAAGTCATGCCGATTATAAGATACACAGTTTTTCTCTGCTTTCAAATCTTTCTGTTTGAACCCGTCGAACTGGAACTTATCAATTATTGGTAATATTAATTATTTGGAAAACAAAAGGTCCTGGAATGGAGTATTTTTTAATCAACAACATTGTCCTATATTAGTTATAAATAAAGATGAATTCTGTGATTCACTGTCAAGTTTACGTCATGTATGCCCACTAACAAATTGAAAACTGTTCCTCATTTTTAGTCTTGTTATCTTAGAAAGTCTTACTGATTAAAATACTACAATAGGTAGCTATTTGACAATTTAGTAGTGTCAACCCTGTGATTATGACCCGTGTATATAGCATATTAACCCTGAATACACCGTTTGGTGGTGCGCCTGTCAGATGCAGAACGTACAGATTAGGTAATGGGTAACAGGTGAATATACTATTGGTATCGGTATCGGACTCGACCCGGAACTTCTTAATTATTGGCAATATTAATTACGTGGAAAACAAAAGGGCCTGGAGTGGTGTAATTTTCAATCTACACCTTTGTACTATATTAGTGATATACAAAGTTGAATTCTATTATTCGTCGTTTTTACGTGATGACGGCTGAAAAATCGGACTTCGTAATTTTAGTATTATAGATAGACTAGATGGTCATACAATGTGGACAATAATACTTAAGAAAAGCCCACAAATTCAACCATGTAGATTTTTGTTATCATTTTATATTGATTTTAAATGAATGTCTTTAAACTGTATCCCTGTTTTACTCCTTCTTTCAGATGTTTTTCTTCCTTGTCCTGATAACTTACTAGTCAATTTACAAGAGAGTAAAGAAATGGTTTCAGATTTATTAAATCAACTGCCAACTCTGTTTGAAAGCAACAGAGAAACAGGGAGTGCATTAGGTGCTGCACTTCAGGCTGCATATAAATTAATTGTAAGTGTACTAGTATATACATTGTATTCTAATATGACTTTCTTTTGTTTTGAAACAAAGCCATGTTCTTATTTCAATTAAACATGGGCTGCACCTGATTGATGTCACAATTGAAATGACAATGTTAGCTGTGTGTTGAACAATGTTGTTGCTCCTTGGAAATTAATTACAATCATTCTAAAAGTAAGTTTACATGTGTCTTGTTCATTTCTTTATTGTCAAACGGTTGATTTTCTAAAAGTTTTGGCTTCATCAAATCAAAATTGATGCCCTTGGAACTCACATTATAGGTTCATTTACTATTGTGATTTCGAAATGACAGACCAAAATGTGAGAAAAATTGTTGTGATATTAAACACGAAAAGCTTCATACAAATGTATGTGTACATTACAGAATGCAAGTTCTTGTTATTGCCATACTCACCATTGGCATTGATGAAAACCTTGCAATAAATTCTGAATTTACAATAATGCTTTAAACTTTATTTTTCATGATATATTTAATATGTTTTACATTATAGCATCCAACAGGTGGTAGAATAACAGTTGTACAGACAGTATTACCTACCATAGGACCTGGTGGACTGGAGAATAGAGAAGATCCTAACCAGAGAACAACTAAGGTACCAAACATTGATCAAATAGAACTGTTATACATACGGAAAAATAAAAAAAATGTTTGTAGGTTTGTTCAAAATAAACACCTTTAAATCTTTGTTAATAAGAAATTGAAAAATCTTCCACTCAAGTATCCATAGGAGCTGCACTTCAGACTGCTTGGATTGAAATTATGTTTAATATTTAGCTCCACATCTCAAGCATTGAAAACTGTTAACTTACAAAATATTATTATGCCTTTCAGTTCAATATGTGTTATTTGAATTTTATGAATATTGGCATGCACTATATAGTTAAAATATTATTTTGTAAAATGTAGATGGATATAATGAGTTTATTCATGGTAAGTTGTGGGGTTGATAAAAAGAGGTTAAATAATTTTTCCTATCTGCTATTGGTTTATACCATCTAGATGAAGTTTACATATTCTTACAATTCTGGCATTTGCTTTTATATACGTTTTATTTTAATAGAATATTTTCAGGTATTATTTACATTCATTCATCAGATCAACTATACAGAGGGAAAAAAGTCCTCTGCATGACATACAATTATATGATACTAATATTGTTTTGCATGACACTTTTTCTCTGAGATAAATATTCTTAGAATTCACATACCAAACCAGAAAAATAACATAACTAGAACAACCAAAACAGTCTTCGACAACTTTGCTGGATTCAATTGCAACCCTTAACCCCAGTATAATCATAAACCATAAGACTATTGATGATTTTCTTGTGTAAAATTACAGAAGATATTTAATCCTGATCCTATGTGTTATAGGGGAGATAATCAAATTAACTTACTTGGATACAGCAATATGTGGTTTAGTCTCTTTCAAGCACTGGGGTGTTACAGAATGTTGTATCGGTTTTGTTTTTCATTATTACTTGTTATATTCTTAACTAAAAGAAAAGTTATATTCATGACTGTTTTATTGTTTTCCAGAATGTAACAAATTTAGGACCCTCTACAGACTTTTATAAGAAATTGGCATTAGATTGTTCAGCACAGCAAGTAGCCGTTGATCTGTTTATGTTGAATGGTCAATATGCAGATATCAGTTCAATATGTAAGTCAACATTGTGGGGAACTTCCTTGATAATTGTTTAACAGTATAAATATTTGTGTATAAAAAAGAAACAGGAAACTTGAGTGTTGTGTCTCTCATACATAGACAATTTTTATGTTATATGAATAACAGTCCAGGAATTAATATACATTTTCAAACTGAAAACTATATTAAAAAAGAAATTGTAAGATTTCCGCGGAACTCAGTGTCTCCCCTTCTTTTGCTGTAAATTGCAGGCTCAAAAAAAAAATTAGGAAAAAAAAAAATCAATAAAAATATTCCCCCCTCTTGATACTATCTTTTTGATTGTATGAAGCTTCTGTCCAAATCCAGTTAAGTTTATGAATCTAATAAATGTTTTCAAAACTTTAACAGCAGACTGTATGTATGTTAACTGGAAGACATATTAGTCCATTTAAAAGTAAAATACAGAAAATGGATTGATCTTTTTACAAAATTTACTTCTAGATACTATCTTATGATCATAAACAAGCTTCAGTTCAAGTTTGGTTGAAATCTAGTATAGTTTAAGAAAGTTATAAAAATTTCAAAAATTTTTAACCACAGAGTGAATATTTGTGGATGCCGACGACGACACCAACAACGATGGAATGTTAGATCTTTATCGACTAAAGTCGAAGGCTCGACAAAAATGATATACAAAAAAACATGTCAATATTTAATGAATCACTTACTTAATGAACAACATAACATAGAAAGAAATTGACATTGAGATTAAATATTTAAGTAACAAAAATTTACCTGAATTGAATGGGATTTCTGATTATTTCCTAGTATTTTACATGTACAATTCATTGCTTCAAATAAAACCACCTTATATTTCCATTATGGGGATAAACAAACTTTGATAAATTTCTAAAAGTCTGGCATTCAAACTTCATAATGTCAAACAAATGTCCAATCTCCATGAAATAAAATATTCTGAAAAAAGTAGGTTTTATTAGATGTATGTCTTTACTTTCAGCCTGTATATCAAAGTATTCTGGTGGTTGTATACACTATTTCCCCTCATTCCATTGTGTGAAGAATCCCTCATTAACAGAGAAGTTTGAGACAGATTTAAGACGATATCTCACAAGGAAGATTGGTTTTGAGGCCGTTATGAGAATAAGATGCACTAAAGGTAAATTCGTTTATCTGAACTTATTTAAGTTTAAAACTTTAACCTGAGGTGTACAAAAACTATGAAGTGCTTATTTGCTAGGTTGAACTTCGTTCACTTCTTACTGAAAATGTAACAGTTTTCTCATATATTAGCCAACAAAATCAATGGACAGGTAACATAAAGATGATAGATTTAAAAGATTTTTTTTTAAGAGGTGTAAGTCATTATAGATTGAAATGTAAGTTCTCATTCAATATAAGGAGAAAAAACAGGATATATTCTAAATTATTGTAATTTTTTACTTAAAAAATGCATATAACTCTACAGCTAGAAATTTAGTATGAACATGCAAGGAATACAGGCGGGATTGCATGAGAATTAAGAAATCGAAATGCATAACATACTTATTTCTCATCGTAATGTCCTAGTGAAATATTTTCTATACTAAAGGAATAACTAATTTATATTACAGGTTTAAGTATCCATACTTTCCATGGGAACTTTTTTGTACGATCGACAGATTTACTGTCATTACCTAACATCAATCCTGATGCAGGGTTTGGTATGCAGATGTCTATAGAAGATGCATTGACAGAAAATAGTGTTGTATGCTTCCAGGCAGCTTTATTGTATACATCTAGTAAAGGTAGGATACCATTAGGAATTTTAGAGTGAAGCAAGAAATATGAATTGCCCACACATTTTCGGGTGTATTAATTTTATTCCCTCCCTACGCAGCATGTTGTGTGGGACTGAAATACTGTGCAAGAGTCTGTTCAGTCTTTTTAGTGCTCAAGGGTACAATTCTTGCTAGATTTTTATAAAGCTTATACTATTAGCAGTATCTCGGATAATTTCTTCAATTGCAGACGATCAAATGTTTTCTCTTTGACACTACAATTTTTATTTAAACCATACCTGATTTGAAACAATAGTAGGACATTATTGTCCAAAATTATCTGAAGAAGGTAATGTACAGAACTAGATCTGATGACCAACCATTCCTTTCATCATATGTCATAGTGGATGACAGTTGTGTAGTTAAAGATCCTTGGAGTCTATAAATTTAAATTTCCAACATTATATTTTAGGAGAAAGACGAATACGTGTACATACCATGTGCCTTCCAGTTACAAATCAATTAAGTGAGATTTATGCTGGGGCTGATCAACAAGCAATTATTGGATTACTGGCAAAAATGGGTGAGTGTGGCAAGACAAAGTATTAAAAGTTGAAATGATAATTTTTACCATTAATTGGTTTTGCTCTGAAATATGTGTACAGAAATGTAAATAAGTTAAAAACAAGGAATTAAAAACTAAAATTTGTAAAAAGTGACTTTTTTCTTTTTACAGGTGCAGACAGAAGTGTAACAGCTACATTACCTGATGCCAGAGAAGCCATGTTAAATGCTTCTGTAGATTCATTATCAGCCTTTGGTAGTACATTACCTTCTTCACAGAGAATAGGCAGTTTACCCATATGTTACTCACTAAGATTATTACCAATGCTGATCTCAGCTATGTGTAAATTTGTAAGTAAATGTAAAGGTGTATTGGGTTACATTAGTATTGATCAATTCCATTGTTTTCACAACCTTATATAAAGTATCTTGTGGTAAGGAATTGGATATTTTTCATTTGTTAGCTATAGTTAATATTGTGTATTTGACAAATTTAAAGCTCATAGTGTTGATAAGTGCATAGAAAGTATAAACCACTGATATACAGGCAATATTTCTTCTTCTTCTTCTTCTTCCTTGCTTAGGACTGGATTCTTAAAAGAATGTTACTTATTCCGTTAGTATTACGTGTGTAGTTCATAGTCCAATTTATAATAATATGATTACTTAGATCAATTCAAAATCTTTTGGAAAGCTTTACATCTCATGTAGTTCTTGATAATGAAAATAAGTCTTGTCTAACATTGTTTACTGATTTGCATTAAACTATCCATTCATAGTTCTGTTATCAGTTTTGCTTTCTTACTATTTCAGACTGCCTTCAGATTTGGTACGACTACCAAACTAGATGACAGGGTATTTGCCATGCAGCAGTGTAAAAGTTTACCTATACAGTATCTTATACAGAGTATATACCCTCACTTATATCCTATACACAAATTAGGTGAAACAGTAAGTATCAAGTTAACATGTACATGAATTCATATCTTATACGAAAACCAAATGTCTGCCAGTATTGCACGCAATATTCTGCTATTGCAAATATGATGACGTCCGATTAAACCAAATGTTCGTAACTATGGTTAAAAAGTGATTTTGAGATTTAATAGAAAAACAAAGGATATGGGGTATCCATCCATGCCTCAAAATCAGTATGTGCACAGCAAAAAACATGCAGGGAGCCGTGCATTAATTACTTTTATAAGTCACAGTGAGGCTTTCAACATAGAGCAATGAAACGCTCACATCACTGCAAGTTTTAAGACAGCTCTAACCGCAGGGATGAGCGATCAGTCTATATCATTTAAAAAGCTTATACTGCTTGCTGTTAGTTAAAATAAAATAATTCAACAATGAATTCATCATGTCTAAGAAAAAGATGGTTTATATATAGGGATTAAATGATTAAACACACCACAAAGGTATCAAACTTAGACAATTATTAATTGCTTTCTTCAGTTTTATTTGCATAATGTGAAATAGTAATGACTATGAATTTTGAAGCAAAAAATAAATATTTAACATAATTTTCGAACATTTTTCAGACAGTAATGACAAAGAATAATACAGAGGTTCCACATACCACAAGGCTTCATCTGTCCTCAGCCAATATTGACCGTCAAGGAGTGTATGTGTTAGATGCATATGATCGCATGTACTTTTATGTAGGAAGTGCTGTTGGTGACCAGTTCTGTCAAGACGTATTAGATGTTCCTAATTTTATGTCAATACCTGAAGGAATGGTAGGAATGCACATTGTTTATCATAAGTTTATCCAAACTTCAATAATATATGAGTATTTATATACATGCATTTATTGCAACAATTTACAAAGTTCTGATTCCTGGCAAGAATATTTATTGCATAGCTGCAAAATCTATCTTTACAAAAACATACTACACAGCAAACAAAAGTAATAAATAGTAATAATTACTGATTTGGTTATACATACACACAAGATTTTCATCAAGGCAAAGA
Source organism: Mytilus trossulus (assembly GCF_036588685.1). Lineage (NCBI taxonomy): Eukaryota > Metazoa > Mollusca > Bivalvia > Mytilida > Mytilidae > Mytilus > Mytilus trossulus. The sequence continues at coordinate 78,647,615 of NC_086379.1, forward strand.
TATTTTGTTCTCTCAAAAAAATTGATTAATTTTTGGTTGTATAATGTCCATTGGCTATTAATTCATGAATATTCAGGACAATGCCTGCACTCTTTTACAGGATAATATGCAACACCATGAAAATAAATATCAATGAAATCCATTTCGTAAGAATATGATTACTTTAAGACTATGAATTATAATTTATTACAGATTGATTTACCAGAATTAGAAAACCCGACATCAGAAAATGTTAGAGCATTTGTAAATTATTTATTGGATAATCGACCTAATGGATCAACGTTTTATGTTGTCAGGTATGTAGACATTTTGAAATTATGTACACGAAACATTTATGGTCTTGTGATATTCTGAAATATGTGTCTTTAAATCTGACATTGTAAATCTACAACATGCAAACATAATCCATCCTGAGCAACTTCTAAGGTTACAGTAAGAAATAGACAAAATAGTTGATAACCCAATAACTGAAAAATTAAAAATTTGTATGTGTCACCTTTCTAGTAGAAAAAAGGACTAAAAGGATCTGAAAACAGGGTTTCATTAGTTTTATATTCCTTTCACTTTACAGGGGCTACATTTTGGGGAAATGTTGGCATTAAGACCCGTTATTATATACCAAAAAAACAGCCACTAATCATAAAAGTCTATAAATCTTAAATATGAAAAAGAAAATGTGGTATGATTGCCAATGAGACAACTCTTCAAAAGAAACCAAATGACACAGAAATTAACAGCTATAGGTCACTGTACAGCCTTTAACAATGAGTAAAGCACCATACAGCATATTCAGCCTTTAACAATGAGTAAAGCCCCATACAGCATATTCAGCCTTTAACAATGAGTAAAGCCCCATACAGCATAATCAGCCTTTAACAATGAGTAGAGCCCCATACAGCATAATCAGCCTTTAACAATGAGTAAAGCCCCATACAGCATATTCAGTTATAAATGAGTGTCAACATCAATGAAACAAGTTTTTTTTTATATATATTTCAGAGAGGACAGTAAAATACGCATGGAATTTTTTCAATATATGGTGGAAGACCGGACTGAATCATCAATGTCTTATTATGAATTTTTACAGCATTTGCAAAAACAAGTCAAAAGCTGATTTTGTGATATATAGTGCTTTTAATTTATTGAACAAGATATTTCTATAAAAAGAAATATTCATTTTAAAGACGAAAGTACAGTCTCAAAAGGTTTTCAGATGGGTAAATGGAAAAGTGATTAATATTTTCATGTATTATTACCCAAGTGCTTGCCACAGAATTAGAAGTTGTGTGAAATTGGAAAACTAAAAAATTTAGTGATTATAATTAAACTTGAAATAAATTTGAAATGTTAAATCTATTGTATCGAACACTGAGGAATGGAAGTTGAGCCAAAAAACATTATTTTATTCAGGATAAACATTCATGTGAATTATAATAATGCTGTTGTCCAACAACTGTGTTAACACTTGTTGCAGATATCATTTATTTTGTTCAACAGATGAGTTAAAATTAACTTTGAAAACTGTTACGTTTTTAAAGTCTGTGTAATTTTTGAAAGATTTCACTATATTGTTTTAATCAGTCAACAAATTCTCATGAATATAACTTTAATTGGCAACTGAAAACTATGATATAATGATTGATATATTTTTAAGATGAAGCCTAGAACGTGATAAAAGTTGCAACCAGACGTTGGCATGATGGTGTATAAATATCTTGGTGCCAACATAAAAGGATGCAATTATTCAGTTGTTGATTGTTGTAGTTTAATGTTTTGTCTCATGTTGTTGTTTTATTTTTATGCTTATTTAATGGTATCTACTGACAATATAATTCCTTTTTGAAATTTTTATAAAAAATTCTTAGGAATATTGTCAATAGTTCATTAATTAAACCTTTTAGCACTGTCAATAAGGCCAGTTCTATTATTATGTTTTGTGATATATAACTGACCCCACTGATGAACCAAGACAAATTGTTTTAAATGCTCCTTGTAAATGAAAATGTTATTTCCTGTGAGTTGATCAGTTGTGTCTGGGCAAAACAAATATATATTTTTTACCATCTATTTTTTAGAGGCTCTTGGATTTATGTAGCAAAAGAATAAAATTTCATCAAAGATTGATGACAGCAAATTAATAAACATCAAAATATTCTTGATTTGCTGTGTATTCCAGGCGGTGGTGGTGCATGTAGATTACATCTTTCAGTTTCACATTTTGTGGAAATTGTGTATATTCTCCCATTGTACAATTGTACCATCCTGTGATCTTCAAATTAGATCAGGCCTATTCAAATTTCATCTTTTCTTCAAGTCAAACTTTAGGAATACCATCTAAGGGAAACAACTCAACATCATTGGGCTAAGCTTTAAAAGACATGGAGACCCACAACAATGTTAAATCACTCAATGGAGATATAAAAAAATAAATGGATTTTTATTTAAGGTTAACAGAAAGTAAAACATTATTTGGACTTTTAATTTATGAAAATTTGATTGTGAAATGTACTCTTATTTGCAGTTTTTCATTTCCCTTTAACATTTATACATTCAAATTGTTTTCAAATTGTGTGTTTTATTTTTTTATTTCATGCATGATCAAAACACTCACACCATATTACTCATTATATTTGATTTGTCAGGTGTTTACATCCAACACACTGCACACTTTTATGAAATACTTGTAATTCTAAACTTCTATCATGGAATACATTGTAATGTTATAACTATTTCCTCTGTGATCTCAGCTTGACTGACATTTTGTGTTCTTTATATCTTGCTCATACTGTAATAACAGTCATAGTTAATATATTATTACATAGGGTTGTAACTTACTTACAAAATTTATCTTGTATTTGCTAGCTTATGTATATTTTACCAGCTCCTCCGCTTTATTTCCCATATAATTGCAAATTTGTCACAAAGAATTATCATGGGTTGGATGAGGCACAACTGAAGTTTAATTTAAAGGTCCCAAAAAAACAGTATATAATCTACTCCTTATACTGGAAATGTAATAAAAAGAAATATATTTTACAAGAGTTTTATTTATTAAAAATACAAAATGATTCTTATATGATGGTTACCATTATATACATATACAATGTACAATAATATTTATTTTTTAAAGGATTGAAATATTGGAAAACACAATATTATCATGATTATCAGCTGTTATTGAATTTTAAAGTTATATATTTATTTGTATATTAAAATTTAGAGATTAAAATATTGTAAAGAAATTAAAATAAGTTATTCTCCCCTAGAAAACAAATATTTGATATAGTAATCCTCTTCCTTGGCTTCTCCTTTCAGTGGAATAGTAATACCCAGTCTATAAATGAATTTAAACTGATTAAATATTCTTTTTCTTTAAAATATTAACCTTTCTGATTTCTGTTTCAGCATAAAATAAATATATATACTGTTAAGACATATTTCCATCCAATATCATATACCTTATTGATGCTTCTTATGTAACTCTGTTTTACTCATTGAAACTCAGAAACTTGGTTCATCTAGATTTAAACAACTTCCTTGAGAGTATTGAAGCTTGATTTCGTTAAAAAAATAACATAAAGAGACATCTAACAAAACATGAGCATATGAAGTTTAATTTAGGCTGTTAAAAAGTAAAATTGGTTGTTTCAGGTTTTTGGAAACCAGAAGGTTAATTGTTTCAAATTTCTGTAGGAGTTGGTTAATCCACTAGATGAAATTGAGTTAAGTTTCATTGATTCTGCTTATTTAATTTATTTTACATCAATGCATCCTTTCTTTTCCCAATATATCATCCTACACTATTATTAAGAAAATTATCATTTGTAATAAAATCATATAGAAATGTTCTTCACCCCTTTGTTGTTGACTTGATAACCAGGCACACATTTGTTACATGTAAATACATGTTAAAAATATCTATGTGTATAATGTACACCTAAATATGTGAATAATTGTAATATATTTAAGAGTATTTGGTAAAGATGTTTCTGTTGTATAGTTTATAAACTAGACAGATACTTTGACGAATGGTTGATAGAAAGAGATATTTTAGGTGAATGTGGTGCTTTATTGTGTACTACGGTATGTTTTATCAACAATTATTGTAGATTTCATGCAAAGTTGTAAAATACCTGTTCATAAAATAAATTATCCTATTATATGCATATTTTGTTTGTCTTTTCATATGATTTTCTTACATGATTAGTTTTAGCTCACTTTGTCCTTATGGCCATGAAGGCTTTTCTCATCACTTGGCCATCATGTTCTCACAATGGTCATTATTTGGTTACGTTAAGAAAAGCTATTCTCTTCTGAAACAGGGGCGTAGCTAGGTATTTAGTCAACTGTAGGCACCAATTGGCAGGGGGGGTCTGGGGGCTGCATAAGGCCCCCAGCAGGTCCAAGGCGAAGTCCCCAGACGGAAAACCGTTTTCAGCGTTTTAGCTGCAAAATTTTATGTACAAAAATATTAAATTTACATAAACACTGATACTACTCATATATAATAGAACTATCCTTTTATCTAGACATCAACCATCAATCTTTTAGAACACAAACAGACATAGTCGATGCCTAAAAAAAATCAAGAAATTTGTATTTCTTTATAGCCTCTACTGTGAAAGACTAGTGTACACATGACATTCCATAATTTAAGAGTTTTGACAACTTCACTGGCTTTTATCTACAGATAACATTGTATATTTTTTTTAATAAAAAAAAATATCTGAAAAAAATTTGTGTAGGCACGAGCTACACCCCTGTGAAACTAATGGGCCAAAAGCCAAATAAGACCACAATCTTGTGTTTTCTAATTCAATAAGAATGTATCCATGATACACAGATGCCCCATTCGCACTCACAGTGCTTGCACTATCATTTTCCATGTTCAGTGGACGTGAAATAGTGGTCAAAACTTTAATTTGGCATTAAATTTAGAAAGATCATATCATAGGGAACATGTGTACTAAGTTTCAAGTTGATTGGACTTCAACTTCATCAAAAACAACCTTGACCAAAAACTTTAACCTGAAGTGGGACGAACAGATGAATGAACAGACGAACGGATCTACAGACCAGAAAACATAATGCCCCTCTACTATCGTAGGTATGGCATAAAAAAAGCAATACTGGATGATGTAGCTGCATTGCTGCATGTAATTGATTAGAGTATACTGGAAGATTAACTGATCATTCCTTTTCACTGAAACCAAGAAAAGTTTGACAAGAACTTTCCTTGAGCAAAAAGTGTTGTAAAATATCAAACTATCAGCAAACAGGAAGTGAATAAATTTCTGATATGAAAATTAATAATGTGTTGTCTGATCCTGCCTGCTAACAATCATTGTTGCCTAGCCTTATCCCAGAAAAATTAATAATGTGTTGTCTGATCCTGCCTGCTAACAATCATTGTTGCCTAGCCTTATCCCAGAAAAATTAATAATGTGTTGTCTAATCCTGCCTGCCGACAATCATTGTTGCCTAGCCTTATCCCAGAAAAATAAATAATGTGTTGTCTGATCCTGCCTGCTGACAATCATTGTTGCCTAGCCTTATCCCAGAAAAGTTAATAATGTGTTGTCTGATCCTGCCTGCTGACAATCATTGTTGCCTAGCCTTATCCCAGAAAAATTAATAATGTGTTTTCTGATCCTGCCTGCTAACAATCATTGTTGCCTAGCCTTATCCCAGTAAAATTAATAATGTGTTGTCTAATCCTGCCTGCTAACAATCATTGTTGCCTAGCCTTATCCCAGTAAAATTAATGTGTTGTCTGATCCTGCCTGCTAACAATCATTGTTGCCTAGCCTTATCCCAGTAAAATTAATGTGTTGTCTGATCCTGCCTGCTAACAATCATTGTTGCCTAGACTTATCCCAGTAAAATTAATGTGTTGTCTGATCCTGCCTGCTGACAATCATTGTTGCCTAGCCTTATCCCAGTAAAATTAATAATGTGTTGTCTAATCCTGCCTGCTAACAATCATTGTTGCCTAGCCTTATCCCAGTAAAATTAATGTGTTGTCTGATCCTGCCTGCTAACAATCATTGTTGCCTAGCCTTATCCCAGTAAAATTAATAATGTGTTGTCTGATCCTGCCTGCTAACAATCATTGTTGCCTAGCCTTATCCCAGAAAAATTAATGTGTTGTCTGATCCTGCCTGCTAACAATCATTGTTGCCTAGCCTTATCCCAGAAAAATTAATAATGTGTTGTCTGATCCTGCCTGCTAACAATCATTGTTGCCTAGCCTTATCCCAGAAGAATTAATAATGTGTTGTCTGATCCTGCCTGCTAACAATCATTGTTGCCTAGCCTTATCCCAGAAGAATTAATAATGTGTTGTCTGATCCTGCCTGCTGACAATCATTGTTGCCTAGCCTTATCCCAATAAAATCGAACTCTGGACATAGGTTGGCTTGGGTACAAGATTAGTACTTTTAATTACGTGATATTACTTTCTTTTTTTATTATGCTGTAGTGGAGGGGGCATTATGTTTTACTCTTGTCTGTTCGTCCTAAAATTGGTTTCCTTTGCAGACTTAAGTTTGCCTCAACCAAATGTTATGAAACTTTTATACCATGCTTTTACCACAACACATAGATCAATTTTGAATTAAGTTGGCCTCACTTTAACTGTCTAGCGTTATGCCCTTTAAAGATGGAATAGTTGCTGATTGTTTCCGTTCTATAACTTCAGTTTGCCTTAACCAAATGTTATGAAACTTATACAAAATGCTTTAACCACAAAACATTTATACACAATGCTTTTACCACAAAAAAGTTTGAATTTTGACCGCATCATTTTTACTGTTCTAGAGTTAATGTTTTATATATGACCGCAAAAATCGAAAAATTTTTGGTCGTATATTGGTATGACATGGCATCGTCTGAAGACATTTGGTTTTCACACTATATCCTTAGTATAAGTAAATAATAATCTATGAAATTTAAACACAAGGTTTATGACCACAAAAGGAAGGTTATGATAGATTTTGGGAGTTTTGGTCCCAACAGTTTAGGAATTAGGGGCCAAAAGGGTCAAATATTAAACCTATGTTGTGTCAACTATTTAATCACAATCCAAATTCAGAGCTGTATCAAGCTTAAATGTTGTCTCCATACTTGCTCAGGGTTTGCCCTGTGGAGCATCTGGTTTTGTCTTGTTTGCCTCAACCATATGTTATAAAAAATGTACCACAAAACTTAGATCAAGTAGCATCACTTAACTTATAGTTCTTGTACGATGAAGAGAGCTTTTATAGGCTGTGCCTGTTGCTCAATCCTTTTCATATCTTAAAGAATAAAATATGTTTTTAACTTATAGTTCTCGAGTTTTGTCCTTTTATAACTTTCCATGTAAGCAGGGGCATCATCTGTGTCCCATGGACACATTCCCATTTATTTTGTTAGAACTTGGCAAGAATTAAGAATATTTAAAAATTTATGCTTAATCAGGACATAATATGTAGTCCTTGGAAAACCTTTTAAAGTAAAAAGCATAAAAAATAGTTACAGCCCAAATTGGAACCCAAGACCCACAACTACGCTTTAACATTTTCTTAATCAACACTACAGTAGAATTGCATTTAGCCATTACATAACCTGATAAAAGGCAATGTTCAAATGCACATTTCTAATACCCACCAAAAGTTTTAAGTAACAAGTCACTGTTGAAATTTACAGGTGATCTTACAAAATTATAGAGACAATTTTACACCAACTGAAATATTTGAGCCAGTAGAATAACAAAACATTAACCTTTTGAGAAATGCTAGCTTGGGAGAAAAAAAAACATAACTGACCTTTTTAGATGTTTGCAAAATAAATAAATTGTATAGATATTGGAAAGGGGGAATGAATCCGAGACTACAACCTGACCAAAACAGCTAAATGTCACCAAATGGTCTTTTACATGACTAGAAAATCCCACACCTGGCAGTGGCGGATCCAGAAAAAAATTTGGGGGTGGTGACCAATGAATATTGAATGGTATGAAAAAGGTTAAAAAATACCTTCGACATTATGGAAGATCAGGAATTTGGACAACACCATGCGATGCACATATTCCTAGATAAAGGAATTTAAAGACATGTAAAACTGATTTTTATTTAAGACTCTATACAATATCTTGCAATCTAAAATAGCACAACATAACAATTGTCATCCGAATAAGGCAAGCTGTAAAAAAGGTTTAGCTAAAATGTTCCGAATCAGTAAAAATAGTTTTACGTAAAATTGTTCAAAATTTACTAATTCAACAAACTTAAGAGTCGTTTATCAGGTCATTCAACATCATGCTTCGCGGGGTGTCCTTGCAAAGTTCTCTATAATTTGTTTTATATTTAGTTTCAAACTGTAGTGCACATGCATCAACGCAAGTCAGTTTAAACGCGATTGTTCCATAGTTGTTCTCATGTAGGTTTTTAGAAGTAATAACTCACTGTTGGATGGCTCACATTCGCAACTCGTCACCCCCATGGTAGCTATGATTTTTAAGATAACAGAAATAATTGGAAAGTCGGTTTTGCAACATTCTTTCAGAGAACCGGCTACAGTTTCTGGTTTTGAAAGCATTGACTCGCAAGTCTTTTGCCACAAGACTACAAAAGGCATTGTAGATGGACTCGGCAAATCAGTATGGTAAAAGTCTACAAAATGTTTAATTTCATCAAATGTTGTGCTTTGTACAATTGCCGGTACCAACTTCGGTGCTTGAAATGCTGTTGATGTTGGGGGAAAAGGGGGGGAAGGGGGGGGGGGACTCAAAGAGATAGATAAACAAATTTAATTTAATTCATTCATAATGATTGGTTTTTTTTCAAAATGTACATAAATGAAATTTAAAACCGAGACTCCGTTAGTTGGAGAATGCAATTACAAATGGAAATTTCACTTAAAAATACAAAAATAATTTGTATTTACCTTTCAAAATAAGAAGTCAACTTCTTCATATTGACAATTTAATTACATGTATACAGGTGAAACGTATTGATCCGTATTCTATCATTGTGACACCTCCAGCTATCCAGGTAATCCATAACCAATTAGTGCGATAAAAGGATTAATCTTATCTTAAGTGTTTATTTGTTAAATAGCTAGTTATTGAAAAAATAGACATTTAAAAAAAAATTGAGGTTCGTCATGGGGGTGGTCCGGTGCGCCGTGGGACCACCCCCTGGATCCGCCACTGCCTGGCATCACCTGGTCCTGAACAATAATGTATACTATCTCAGCAAAGTGGAGGACACCACATTAAACTCAGAAACATACAAATGAAGCAAACAAAACCAAAAATAACCAAAAATAACACACAAGACTAACAAAGGCTCCTGAATATGGAGAGGCACAAGAAATAATGGTTTAATTTAAATACTCTCAATGTGCCATATAAAGAAAAATAACTTGGTGAACATGTAACTTGTTTATTTACAATATTTTGTTTCTGATTCTGCTGAGTGTGGCATTATTTGTTATATCTTCTATGTCAATACATTTGATGAAATCTACTAAATGTTGATGGAGATTTGAGTTCTTCTTAAAAATTGTTTCATTTTGATCCAACTCCAACACCTGAAAAGTAAAAAAGTTTTTAAAGACTGCTCTTACAATATATACACAAATAATGACAGCATTGACCTCTTCCAATTTATGCTTACTGCATTTGCTTTTTTGAAGTATTAGGATTAAGTTTTTAAATTCTTGTTTGTCATCTTTCTGAATTTACAACTTGTTTGTCTAAAGTTCTTTCTATCAACAAATCAAGGCAAATAAAAAAAAAGGTCCACATTGTACAAGTTATGGTCAATATGGTACCCATAGGACATTGATTTGCATACAAGCTATTATCTATAGATTTAGTTACACTAGAAGGATGAAAGAATAAATCAATATTGACACATTTGAATATTTCTGCTCTGTCTTTGACTACTGTGGATTCATTATTATTTGTTGGATACCAATTTTCGTGTGTTTCGTGGGTCAAGGTAAACCACAGATTCAAATGTTCAACGAATATCATACTTTTAATAGGCTTTGTATACAGAGTTTAAAAAAAAAACACGAAATCAAATATCCACGAATAAACAAGTTTTCAGTAATCCACGAAAATAAATCAATCCACAGTATAATAAATGTCAAATGCTAGTTAACTTCAACAGTTCTTTATTGATTCTAGCAAAACTGTACTCTTGAAATTTTATTTAAATCTTTTTTTCACAATTTTTGGAGGGAAGATTATACACAACTGTGCACTGTAAACAGGTAAATACAGTAATGTTGAAAGTTATTTCTGTTACTTACGTACCACATCAATCAGCTGTAATGTGGTTTGTAGAGAGCTAAGGTCACTGGCTGTAATAGTGATCAGAACCTCCAATAGTAGGCTGTTCCACGAACATTTTAACAGATCTGTAACTAAGAAAACACCATTAAACTTTAATCTTATATATAAGACTATTAAGACTATCATGCATGCATTTACAATTGCTATTGAGCAATAAATTACTAAAATGCAATATCAAATTATTGTGATTTCTGGAACATGCTTCATACTAATAATGATATCAAAATCTTTCAAGTGGCATTTTAATTTGACTATTTTTTAAAGAGTGCCACAGAGATCCATGTGAATACATCTCCTAGTACCAGATTGTTTGACAGAAACTTTCATTGTTGGTTAGATTGTAAGTCATCATGTGCAGTTGACCAACTATAAATCTTCATTTTGATTTGAATTTTTTCCTGGTTAGGCAAAATGAGGTCTTTTGAACCATTGCCAGTTTTAATACTCAGAAGGATTGTTTTCATAATGTTTGATGGAATCAGGGGCATCTATTTATACATGACCATTATTACTTTTTCTGTGAAATCCACTGGCCAAACATCAATTCATTGAATGGTAATTTTGATTCAATAACTAAGTTTAAGAAAAAGAGTTATTGCTTAAAACTTATTCACATATAAATATAATTACACTGAAGATCTGCCCTAAACAAGATGCAGCTGAACACTATCAAAAAGACATCAAATTAATCCAACAGATCTAAATAAAACCAAACAAGAATGTGTCCAAAATACACGGATGCCCCTCTCGCACTATCATTTTGCATGTTCAATGGACCGTGAAATTTGGTAAAAAATCTTAATTCGACATTTAAATTAAAAAGATCATACCATAGGGGACATGTGTACTGAGTTTCAATTTGTTTAGTTTTCAACTTCATCAAAAACAACCTTGACCAAAAACTTTAACCTAAAACTCCCACATTCAATTTCTATGTTCAGTAGACCGTGAAATTGGGGTCAAAAGCCTAATTTGGCTTTAAAATTAGAAAGATCATATCATAAGCAACACGTGTACTAAGTTTCAAGTTGATTGGACTTCAGCTTCATCAAAAACTACCTTAACCAAAAACTTTAACCTGAAGCGGGACGAACGAACGGACGAACGAACAGACGAACGGAGGCACAGACCAGAAAACATAATGCCCCTCTACTATCGTAGGTGGGGCATAAAATAATATTTACCTAATTTAGATGAATGCTTTTTAAGGTATCTAAACATATCCTCTATACACTGTACAGCAGTAGATTTCACATCATTTACATCCTGTGGTAAATTGAAAAACAACATTATTTAATCAGGAAATATAATAAAACAGCATATGGAGGAGTCATGCCATGTTTGTCGTCCTATAAACACCAAGAATTATTTTGAATTATCTGATATAGATCTCTTTCAATAACAACCTTGTTAATTTTTTTTTAAAACATCTGTCATTGTTTCATTTGCCTTTATAGATTATCTCCCTTGTCACATAAAATCTTTATAGATTATCTCCCTTGTCACATAACATCTTTATAATGATCTCCCTTGTCACATAACATCTTTATAGATTATCTCCATTGTCACATAACATCTTTATAATGATCTCCCTTGTCACATAACATCTTTATAGATTATCTCCCTTGTCACATAACATCTTTATAATGATCTCCCTTGCAAGAATAGTGAAGCATAAGTACTTTTGTTATTATTACTTCCTTGAAATCACTGCTATAAACATTTCTAGTTTTGGACCTTGGCCTAAGCTCGGGTCGTCAGAAGAAATAGTTTGGGAAGGACTTATAATGCTGATTCTGACTGATCATTGCCGGAATATTATCTCCCTTGTCACAATAATTTCTCTTCTTCATAATACATGATCCCTATAACCATGATTACTCAACTCATAAATTGATACAAAAGTATTTGAGATAAAAGAGGAAAGGCCCTTCTGGTTAAGTAAAATTGCCTAGTATTTGGTATCATCTCCCTTCACAAACTAAGAATCAGAAATAAAATAAACAAAATAAATATAAAGTTTGTTACTTGTTAAAAAGTGTCTCTTTCCTTCAATCAACTTTTTTTTAAATTGGTAAATTCAATTTCCTATTTCTAATGTTCCAATGTTTAACACATATTTACCTGAAGGACAAGCTGTTGTAGGTAAATGAAGAGTACTTTAAAGTCCTTGGTGGTGAAAGGACATGCCATATGTGGTGGATATCTGCCTGTATTTTTCAGGGACACTATTGGACAGGTGAAATCTACCTGAAACAGTGCTGACAACACCTGTAAATAAGGTGTGACAGTATTTATGTTCTGGACGTATTCTCCTACAGGATTAATGGTCAGTTCTACAGTCATTACAACCTGAAATAAAGGACAAAGTCATAAACTCAATAATGGAATCTGTAACGTCAATAATATTTGTTAAGAATTAGAAGGGACAGTGATAAAATTATGAGTCAACCAAATTTCAACTCAAAGGGAGAAAAATAAGAAATCCCACAAGGGGAGACAATTTTACTTTGCACACCTATTTATAATTCTTCAGCTATATTTATCTGATTTTGAGAAAAGAGTCGACTGCTTATTTAGTTAGACCAAATGTGGTTAGTGTCTTCTTAACTAAAATATACTAAAGTCTGCTTTTTTTCTAAAGTAAATATTACACTTGTGAAAACTTACCTTTTCATTTAGTCCTTTTGTATTCAATATAATAAGTGATAAAATGTTCCAGCTTGCATTCTGAAGTTGAACAACAGCACAAGTTAGTAAGCTGTTAACCAATGTAATAAACTTATAACTGTTTACCATCAAGTTGACAACTGAAAAAAAGTGTCTATGTTTATAACTTCTATTTGACTGTAACACATTCTTTTCCATTCAAAGCAGTAATAGAATATATAAAGAAAGTAGATTTACTTCTTGCAAAAAAAATACTTTCATCAATGCCTCTACATTGTATATGTGTCATGTTAGACTTGTTCCCCTTCACCAGCAAAATGGATTAGCTGCAGAACATTTCTAACATTTTCAATAAAATTTATCTTCTGACTTTTACAGTGATTAGGCTTCCTCTCTTTTCTTATTCTAAACATGGCTTAAATACAGAAAAACTGCTATTTGTTCTCATATAAATTTTTAGGTCTAGATAAATTAGAAAACATTTTGGTGTATACTTTTATGAAATTTGCAAGAATGGACAAAGAATCTGTAAATTTCAAGAGGCTTAGCACACTAGATCTGACTAGTATGTAACAAGAGTGTGTCATCACCAGTAAAAGTACTTTTCCTGACTTCTCTCCAAGTCCCTTTGTTTCAAAAAGTGATAAACTAATACTAGGTGTAAACTTAAAAGCTATTTTATACTATAATGAATGAATAAATAATTTATTAAAGTGCAACCTGAATTGCCATTATATAATACATATGATATGAACATCGTTATTTTCAGCCAGCCTTATAGGCTTACTAAGCACTGTCATTTTAAAACATTATTATACATGTAGAGCTACATTTAATTTGATATAAAATATTAAGTTTTACTGTTTTTACGTCGTGTAGTTTTGTTAAAGTAAAAATATTTATATAGCATCTTGTCTTATCCTGAAACAGTCTATGATACAGTAAAGTTTGCCACCATTTTTGGGTTTACATCTTATCTTATCTGCCTTGATATTGATTTGTATCTCACCTCTAACAGGATGATAAGACATAGCACCACTCAACAACTGTAGACAAGATAAAATGGTAGGTTCTTCTTTGTCATCATCCAGCCAGGATGTTACTGTTAGTAAAAAAAAATATTACAGTGTTTGGTTTTTAATAAAAAAAAATACAAAAATTTGAACCTTGTATACACAAAAATGGATTGTCAAGCTCTTCTTCTTTAATAACTTCAAAAGTTTATGCAAATAGTAAATGCCACCACCAAATATTATGGGTAAGACAAACATGTCATGACGCCACCATATATGTCAACCAAGCAGCATAAAGTAATAACTCATTAAAGACAATCTTCAAAGGGTCATTCTTAAAAATTTTGAAAAGATTTGTGTTGATTGAACCCTAAATTGATAAATAAGGTGATGATCTGCATTCAACTTGCCCAACACCTTTAAGGTTTATAACAGACAATAGACGATATTTATTGCACAAACACATGTACATTAAAAGGTTATGGTATACAGTATTGAGACAATAAACTGATAATATTTAAATCAAATTAATGGCATTGGTCATTTCTGGGTATGACATATACTTACTATGATACAATATCTTGAGAAAACTACTAGAAATATCCTCTGTGTTCCTACTGTTACACATCATCAGAATCTGTATGTAAACTTCTATATTCATATCTATATAAAACACAAAATTTGTAAACGGTGAATGTGATACTATGGACTTTGTACGACGTGTTGGCTACAAATATTCTGCCAGAACTGACTTATGAACTCATATCAAGATATTTTTGAACATACATTTTCATACATTTTAATGATGTATTTTACTTACATGTTGTGATGACCTTTAACTTAATACATATTTATATTTTATTATAGCTTGGCTTTCGCTCAATAGATATTCCTAAATTATTTGCGGAAAAGTAATAATTTATTTTTTCCGGAATAGTTACTTTTTTTCCGGAAAAGTAAGATATTTATTTGCGGAAATGTAAACTTTTTTTTCAGGAAACGTCATCTTTTTTTCGCGGAAAAGTAATGCCAATTTGCGGAAACGTAAAACGCCGGTTTTAAAATGTCTGAGTTTTGAGCTTTCCTGAAGAAGGTCAATCCAGAAAGCCCTTTAGACTTCATAATTTATACGGTGTTGTTTTAATTCATTTTTTTTTGTGGTCCAAATTTTCATTCCTTTTGTCTTACCTTCTGGTTTCTGCTCTGGATTTAAGAAAATCTCTACAATTTTGTCCTCAGTTATTGCAGATAGAGTTAATAGGAAAACTCCCTTCTCATCAGAGTCTGTCATCTACAAAGAAAGATCAGTTACTTTTATTAAAAACAAATGTGTCTCATCAGTCTTTCATCTGTAAATGGAAGACGATTAAATTTATCAGAATTTCCCTCTTTTCAGAATCTGATGTCTACAAATACAAGATAGTTACTGTCGATTCATTATAATTCCATCAATATTCATTTTTATGGATTATGTTGGTAAAGATGGACCAGGAATCATGGTATTAAACATAAATATTTAGAAATAAACAAGTTGATCTTTGAGCTATTACTCATAAATGATATGCTCTAATTATTTGGTAAACAACATACCTATAGCAAAGGGGGTTTGGGCAACCAATAAGCACTGTTAAGGTCAACATTTTGTTTCAATTGTGACTGTTAAAGTTGAGTTTGTGAGCCCAGAATTTGATTTTTGGTGGTGAGAAGTTGTTAAGTGGTGTATCTAAAAACACAGAAAGACATTTTTGCATTATAATGCAATTCTATTCTGTGAATATATATATTTACCTGTAAAACATAATTTTCAAACAATTCTATCACTAACTTAGCAGTTCTTCCATTCATTCTTGATATACAAGCCTGCAAAATATGTTCAAAGAAATTTCAATATTCAATTTGATATCGACTCAAATGCTACATTCATATTATACATCAATATCAATATCTTCAGAGAAATGAGATGGTGTTTAATACTTTAACTTTAACTTTCATGAATAAAAGGAGGTGTGAATTAAGCACTGGTGAGGCAGCAACCAGACAACACAAGCACAATGTGAATTTTAGGGGCTAATATGGCCATGACATCATCATTAATCAGATCATTTTGTTAACTTTGAATAATTGCATCAATAAATGTTCTTCAGTGACTTTATCCTACCATCCTACCTTTTGGGTTAGTAAAACATTTTTAAGAGACTATAAAAAGCCAAAATATTTCTTCACATAATAGGGACACTTATAACCTTCAAATATAGTATTTAGTTACAACTTTTTCATTCTGCCAGTTTTTTCCTTTACCGGTAAATAAAGGTTTGATCATATTATTTCTGCTTTAACATTGTATTGGAAACAACTTTGTACAAAAAAATAGCTTCCATTTAGTCTAAAACAAGAATGTGTCCCCAGTAGTGCCCCAGTACACCGATTCCCCATTCCGCACTATAATTTTTTATGTTCAGTGCACCGTGAAAATGGGGAAAAATCTCTAATTTGGCATTAAGGTTAGAAAATTCATATAATAGGGAACATGTGTACTAAGTTTCAAGTTGATTGAATTTCAACTTCATCAAAAACAACCTCGACCAAAAACTTTAACCTGAAGCAGGACAGACCGATGGACAAATGGACGGCTGAGCGGACAACAAACAAATGAACGAACAAAAACAGACCAACGCATAGACCAGAAAACACAATGCCCATAAAAGGTGAATAATATAAACTCACCTTGGTCTATGTGAATATTAAACAAAGGACTCTGATGGATTCATGACAAAATTGTGTTTTGGAGATGGTGATGTGTTTGTACATCTTACTTTACTGAACGTTCTTGCTGCTTACAATAATCTCTAACTATAATTAACTTGGCCCAGTAGTTTCAGAGAAGAAGATTTTTGTAAAAGATTACTAAGATTTACGAAAAAATTTTTAACAATTGACTATGAAGGGCAATTACTCCTAAAGGGGTCAACTGACCATTTCGGTCATGTTGACTTATTTGAAGATCTTACTTTGTCGACATTTATTGCTTTTTACAGTTTATCTCCATTTATAATAATATTCAAGATAATAACAAAAAAACAGCAAAATTTCCTTAAAATTACCAATTCAGGGGCAGCAACACAACAACGGGTTGTCCAATTCATCTGAAAATTTCAGGGCAGATAGATCTTGACCTGATGAACAATATTACCCCATGTCAGATTTGCTCTAAATGCTTTGGTTTTTGAGTTATAAAACTGCATTTTACCCCTATGTTCTATTTTTAGCCATGGCGGCCATCTTGGTTGGTTTACCTGGTCATCAGACACAGTTTTTAAACTAGATACCCCAATGATGATTGTGGCCGAGTTTGGTTAAATTTGGCCCAGTAGTTTCAGAGAAGAAGATTTTTGTAAAAGTTAACGACGCCGGACGCCAGACGCAAAGTGATGGGAAAAACTCACTTGGCCCTTCGGGCCAGGTGAGCTAAAAATATTTATTTTACTTAATTGCAATTAAACAAATTGTCTGTATATGTGGAACCTACCAGAAGGATAGATATGAAGACCTCATCTGTAAACATGTGATACAGTATAGTTATATCAGTATCTACATCGTGCTGGTTACCTTCTTTTAAGGAAATAACATCTAACCAGTGTGATAGCTGAAATGAGAAATTTATGTCTACATCTAATCCATACAAGTGTTGAGGTTCATGTAGACCCTTTGGCTAATATGGTTGAGTTTTCACCTCAAAATTTACACATTTTACTGTGTACTTTTTTCGTCCCTGCAGAAGATGTAATGGTAACTAATTTTCTGTAATTAAAAAACTATTACAAGGTTTTTATCATTGCGAATATTGTGACTGAGTGAGTAAATCTTCAGATAAACTTGTTTTTGGGAGAAATAACTTAATGGTAAATTTTTTATGCACAATCCTCCATTATGAAAAGCATGTCTCCTTTATATTGAATTTGTGATATAAATAACTTACCACATTCTGACCACAGATCTTTGTTATCCTAGAATCTTTAAATGACCAGTTCAATACAGCAGGGTGATGTGTATACCAAACTGATGATGGACAGCTGTCTATCAACTTAACAACAGTCTGTAATCCTGAAATATATCAAACAAATTCAACTCTCAGCTAAAAATATCCCCACTTGAAGTATTCAGTCAACATCATGTTTATTTTGAGTCTATACCTTCACGTTTACATTTAAAAACATAAAAATAATTAAAATTGGGATGTAGACAACCAAGTGTATATAGTATACCGATTATAAACCCTTGTTTTATATTTTTCATATCGTTAACAACCTGATTTTGATTAAATCATGACAACCAAGTATTATATTGTTTACAGAATGTTTTGAAGAGTACATACACCAAAAACCCACAGCCCCGTAGAATATCCTTATAAAACTAGATGAGACTCTAGTTATTCCAAACAATGTGGTGCAGTAATACCAGCACAGGAGAACGGACTTTCCAGTTCTATGTTGTAGCGAATGCTGGCTTCCAGCTTTCTCTGTTATTACTGCACCACCTTACACTAGTGAGTGAAGTTATGTATACCAGTTAATTTTGACTAAGAAATATTTTCAAGTTGGTTATTCCAAGTCTTTAATAATACCACTCTTTCAAAAAATAGATAAAATCATTTTATTAAAACTATCCTTTTAACTTTTTCTATTTACATTTAGATGAATTCAGTAAATTTATAATCCACAATGGTAAATATTATTTAGATTCAATAAATTTTAAAAATAAAATAGCATTAAAGGGAAGCAACTCTAGTAGAACAAAATTGCTTTCTATCATTATAATTCTGAAGTTTAAAAGGTCATGTATTCAAATAAAGACCCTAACACCTCAGTTATTGTGTGGTAAATCATCAGTATAATGTACATTTCCAAGAAAAAGAATTATGCACTCAAGATGTTTAGTAATAAAATGTCAAACAATTGACTGAAAAGAGTGCAATATTAATGATTTAATACAGAAATGATCCAAAAGGGATTCAAAAGGAATCAAAAGACCCAAAAGACTGTTTCCTCTTTAAAAGTAAACAGATAATTCAAACCATTATAATTTAAATTGGTGACCAAAAATAGTATGACTTGACTTATTAGATCATCATTTGTGTTTGCTTCATTCTTACTCATCCATGCTCATCACAAAAAGGCTATATTTTGGCAATCTGGTTTCTTTTTTTTTGTACACAAATGTATTTTGATTAATATTTAAAGTTTCATTTATGTTTTTTCTCAAGGATTTCAATTTTACGCTTAAAATATGTCAGTGGCAGATCCAGAACTTTTCCTAAGGCATGTAAGGTGGGGCCCGCTCCGGTCATGCTTCAATGATTCCCTATATAATCAACCAAATTTTTCCCATAAAAAGGGTGGCTGGCCCCCCTGGATCTGCCTATATGTGTTCATATGCTAATAATCAGAGGCAGATTTAGGGGGCAGGGGCCCGTGCCCCCCTTTTTGAGAAAAAAATTTGGTTGCTTATATAGGGAATTAGTGAAGTGTGACGAGATCGGGCCCCTTCTAAGGCAGCCAGTGGGCCCCACTTTGAAAATTTCTGGATCCGCCACTGATAATTCAATATACAAATCAGCAGCCTCTTTTCGCCCTGAATGTTAAGTGTTAATTGATGGTCAGCACTTACAGCACTGTTATTTCCTAAACAGTGAATTAGGGATAATCCGTTGAATTGCTCCAGTAGGGAACCTCATTACACTAAGGTCACAAGGTCAAGTTTTTTAAAAAGACTGTCTCAGGTTACTCACTTGTAAGCAAATAAAACATTTGAATAAAACGATTTTTAACATTTTTAAAGGTTACACGTCCTTACAAAGGTTATATTAAATCACAAGGATCGCATGCAAACCCCACTCCCCATGCCAAGTATCATACAAAGATATTGAGATTATCCATACTTTTTTTAACAAGCAGAAATTACTCTGGCCACTTTAATCATACATATATATTTTCATTCTCATTTCATAACCACAATAGTTAAAGTCATATGAAACTTCAAATTAAAAAATAAATATGCTTATGTTTTTATAACTAAATGGCTAGCTTCTCTGACTATATGCGGTATGGGTTTTGCTCATTGTTGAAGGCAGTATGGTGACCTATAATTGTTAATGTTTGTGTCATTTTGGTCTTTTGTGGATAGTTGTCTCATTGGCAATCATACCACATCTTCTTTTTTATAGTTTTTATAAAACTTACTACTATGTACATATACTTCTCTCTAAAGAAAATTCTATAATTTGTCCAAAATTAGAAGAAGTTTACTCATTTTTAATTATTTGCTTCCAGTAAACATTTGCTGATATGTTCACCTTATACAGTGAACTCAGCGTGCCCTTTCTCGTAAAAATCTGGTAATTGCAATATGTATGTATCTGTCATTGAAATAAACTATTATCATGTTATACACATGCTCAATATTTATAGATTATCGTTGATTATCTCAGCGAGATTGATTTTCTCGCTTGAGCTGGAACAGCGAAAGTGAGAAAAGCAATCGAGTTGAGATGACCAATGATAATCTGTTTATCGCTATTTTACCTATGACGGCGTTGACAATTTCAATGTCAATTTCGTTAGCAACGCCACGTGGCCTACTTAGTTTCTAGCGATAATTTTTCCATCTCAAGCGAGAAGCATGAGATGAAAATTATCACAAAAGAAGATCAAAGGGAAAATGCACAAAATAGCGATAATCATGCTTCTTTGTTGAATGTTTACTAAGGTGACAAATCTGTAAGCTACAGCTTCAAAACATGACAATTGATTAGCTGCCATATTTTCACATCATAACAGGCCGAGATTTTTTTTGACAATTACACCATATGGTTGCGTAAATAATAATGAAATCGTCACAGAAGACAAATTTTGATATTTTGATCTACACAAGCATCGGTTCAAGAATTGGATAAACATAACATTAACTTTGAAACTAGAGGACTCTAGTATTTCCAAACAATGTGGAGCAATAATACTAGCCATGAGTTGGATGTCAACCAGTTTGTCCGGTAAATCTGTGCACCAATATTATTTCCCCACCTCTCACATGTGAGAATTACTAATTATGGCGATTCTTTTGACTATATTACTTTTACAAGATGATTATACTAATTATTGAATACAATTAAAACATTCAAAATAAAGACCAAACTCTGTTATTAAAATCATATTTCAAATTTTATTGGTTTATTCTTAGATAATCTCAGCCACTTTATAGTTAATAATGGTAAAAGTTATTTTATATCTAATTTACTATCAGAAACAAAATTGGCATACATCTAAGGGGAAGCAATTCAAGTAAAACTAAATTACTATTTTGTGTGTTAAAAAGAGCATGTCTTCATACTCTTTCTAGGCCATTTCACAGCGTTTCAGTGCGACTTTAGATTTGCCTGATGACAGTTCAACAAAGAAAGATAAAAATTGTAATGCTTTATATTCATGATAAGTTTTTTCTCAATCCCTCTTGAAAATTAGTTGGTTTACAGTACATTGGGGGGTATTGATCCTGCTTATTGTTTTGTCAGATTCCCTTATCCCGCTTACTCTTTGTACGTAAGCTTTTCTCATATTTTTGTCATTTCCCGGACCCTGCTAGACCTCATTTTGCCTTTTTCACGACACAATAATTTGACTTTCAGGTGTCACGCTTAAAAAAATCGGCAATCCCGCGTCACGCCTAGAACCCAATGAGACCCACTACATTAGGATAAAAAAAAAATTTGGCACAAATGTATTTTATCAAAAAATTATCATTTGTGTTTCTAATCAAGAAATTCAATCTTATTATACTACCTATCACACCATAATAAAAACAAGAAAAATGTTAACAGAATCAGCAATCATTATCTTTTAATAGAAACTGGTTGATATACAAGGCCCAAGGCCCCCCCCCCCCCTTTTGTGGGAAAAAATTGGTTGATTATATAGGGAATCACTGAAGCATGACTGGAGATAATAATAAATAATCTTTCAACTAATTAACTATTTGAAGATGATTATACTAAGTATTGAATAAAACTATAACTTTCAAAATAAAGAACAAACTATGTTATTTAAATCATTTTTTCAATTTTCATGGATTTATTCTTAGATAATCTCAGCCACTTTATAGTCAATAATGGTAAAACATATTTTATATCTAATTTACTATCAAAAATAAAATTAGCATACATCTTAGGGGAAGCAATTCAAGAAAAATTCAATCATTATTATGTGTGTTAAAAAGATCATGTCTTCATAAATTTTTACAGCCATTTTCATTGAGTGTGAAGCTAAAGGTAATATCTTTGGTTATCTTGCTTGCTAGGTGAACTGTGAAGTCATTATAAGGTAAGGTATTCTACCCTCCTTTTGAAGTAGCCTAGTCCTACAGACAGTTAGATTGATTATCTGTCTGACTAGTCTACTCTTAAAGGAGGGTAGTTTACCTAACCTAATAATAACTTCATTGTTCAGCTAGCAAGCAAGCTAACTGAAGATAATACCTTTAGCTACACACTCAATGAAATCAGCTGTAATACTGTTAACCAACTTAATTTTGCAGATATTTTGTTTCATGTTTACCCCTTTCTAGCCCATTCCGAGGCTATTTAATTTTCTTGATTTTCAAATTTGCCTGATGTAGTTCAATGAGGAAAGATCTAAATTTTACATATTATTCTGACTATTTATAATCACAATATTTTTCTACTCAATGAAGGCGCAAAAATAAATTGCCTGCTTAAATTAGTTGGTTTACAGTATATATAATAGTTTACATAAATTTCATAAAGTGCATCATTTGGAATCATTTTTGTAATAATCAAAATAATTAAATAACAAGAAGATGCAAAAGTCAATCATGCCATGCTAAGTATACCCCTAAAAAAACATGTGAACAAAATAAAAATTTCAAGGTTGATAACCAGGAGGTGACTTACACAGAACAATTCTATATTATAAAGCCACCATCATCAAATATGAAATCATGCTTTATTTTCATGTAAATTAGTAAGACAGACGAACAAAAGGATGGACAGACAGACAAATGGATGGACAAGGTCATTTTCAGGTACACTATTGCCTCCTTATGAGGGGAATACAGTTACAATAAATATCCAAAATTATTATCTTAAGACATACTGAGTAAAACAGAACAGAGCAGAAACAAGAATGTGTCCAAAGTACATAGATGCCCCACTTGCATTATCATTTTCCATGTTCAATGGACTTTGAAATTGTGTAAAAAGATCAACCAAAAGAGAACATGTGTACTAAGTTTCAAGTTGATTAGACTGCAGCTTCATCAAAAACTACCTTGACCAAAAACTTTAACCTGAAACTCACACTTTTAATTTCTATGTTCAGTGGACCATGAAAATAGGGTCAAAAGTTTAATTTTGTTTAAAAATAAAAAAGATCATATCATAAGGAACATGTGTACTAAGTTTCAACTGCCAGCTTAGTTGATTGAACTTCAGCTTCATCAAAATCTACCTTGACCAAAAACTTTAACCTGAAGTGGGAAGAACAGAAGGACAGATGAACAGACGGATGAACAGACAGACGGAAGGACGCACAGACCAGAAAACATAATGCCCCTCTACTATTGTAGGTTGGGCATAAAAATGCATTTATTCACCAGTTATATTCCACACAAATGTGACACATCAATCAAATTGTACAAAACAAAGTACAGACAGATATATTACCTTTAGTAGGAAGACCAACAACATTTTCTGTCATACAGGTTAACATCTGAAATAATAATAAAAAAGTTGGTCCATTAAGATACCACATAAAACTCATCAATTTTAATTTGTTACCTCACTCACGTGTATGGCTTCATCAATAGGGTTTTAATAGAAAAAAGTGAAAAACAAACACATCAGGAACTATTGTTCAGTGGTTGCATGTAGTTTGTTGATGTGTTTCAAAAGAGTTACCGTTTCTCTTTTTTTATATAGATTAATGACCATTGGTTTTCCTGTTTGAATTGTTTTATAGTATTTACACTTGTCATTTTGGGCCTTTGAAGCTTTCAGTTCAGTGTGATCCAAGTTCTGTGTTGAAGGCCTACTTTGAGTTTGACCTGTAACGGTTTCCTTTTACTCATTGTGACAGATGGAGAGTTGTCTCTTTGGCACTCATACCACATCTTATTATATATTTAATCTCATGATTCTACTGAATTTTCTATAGACCTCATTCCATCCTAAAGAAAACTATGATGAGGTTTTTAGAGGAGCTTTTATACAAAATAAGTATTTATTCTTAGCAACTTAGATTAAAATACAAAATTCTAGTTTGGTATACAATAAGTACCTCTACACCTACTTTGTTTTTCATTAAAATGTATTGTAAAGAGTCTTCTTATGCTAACTCTCTTAATGGTCAGAAAAAAAGCAGCTTTAGATGAGAAGATATTTCAAAAGCAGCCACTCAGAAATCTTTTGGTGACCATATTTTTTATTCCGTCTTGATTAAATGAGGAATATTTGTAGACAAGAGTGCACACGCTGAATTGTCTCGCCTTCCTTTACTAATCATTGATATTATTTTGATAGTCCTAAATATAAAGCTTTATTACAACTACAACAAAACTAAAGTAATTATTGACCAATGAACTATGAAAATGAGCTCAAGGTCAGATTAACCATGCCAGGCAGGCATGTACAGCTAAAAATTCTTCCATACAACAAATATAGTTTACCTATTGCTTATATAGTTTAAGAAAAACAGACCAAAACACATAAATTTAGCACTGAGTAATGAACCATGAAAATGAGATCACGGTCAAATCAAACCTGTGCGTCGACAAATAGATCATAAAATATTTCCATAAACCAAATATAGTTGACCTTTTGCATATAGTATTAGAAAAAAGACCAAAACTCAAGAACTTAACTTTGACCACTGAACCATGAAAATGAGGTCAAGGTCAGATGACATCTGCCAGCTAGACATGTTCACCTTACAATCATTCTATACATCAAATATAGTAGACCTATTGCATACAGTATAAGAAAAACAGACAAAAACACAAAAACTTAACTATAACCACTGTGAACCATGTAAATGAGGTCAAGGTCAGATGACACCTGCCAGTTGGACATGTTCACTTTATAGTCCTTCCATACACCGAATATAAAAGACCTATTGCCTATAGTATCTTAGATATGGACTTGACCGCCAAAACTTAACCTGATCCATGAAATGAGGTTGAGGTCAAGTGAAAACTGTCTGACGGGCATGAGGACCTTGCAAGGTACGCACATACCAAATATAGTTATCCTATTACTTATGATAAGAGAGAATTAAAAATTAAAAAAAACTTAACTTTTTTTTCAAGAAGTCACTGAACCATGAAAATGAGGTCAAGGACATTGGACATGTGAATGGAAACTTCGTAACATGAGGCATCCATATGCATAGTATGAAGCATCCAGGTCTTCCACCAGTAAAATATAAAGCAATTAAGAAGTTAACTAGCTAACGTTGCCGCCACCTCTGCTGCTGCAGCCACTATCCCTATGTCAAGCTTTCTGCAACTAAAGTGGCAGGCTCAACAAAATTTATCATACACCACTCAAAGCTGAGCCAATATTGGAAAAGTAGTTTTGAAGAAGAAGATGAATGATTCATAATGTGAAAAGTAAACAAATGATAAGGATTGCAGCCCATAATTTTCTATGTCTGATATCTTACATCTTTTAAAACAGAATGACAATTCATACTTACAGCCCACAGAAATACAAACTGTTTCTTTACGAAGGGAGATAACTCTGCTGCATTGTCATAGTCCTTAGAAAATGTGTCAAGGACAAACATCAATTCATCACAGGGTAGGACTCTTAAAAGGGAAATATTAGAACCGAAAATAAGTTAGTGTTAAACATATAAAACAGTATTTTAATCATCTAAGAAAGAACTATTTGTTACTAGATTGATTAAAAAATTAAATTTCATTACAAATGACACATTCTTTTAGCAGTGTTTACTGAATAAAATGAGTATCTTTCTAGTTAATGTTCACACTGTTTTTCTATGTAATTTCTTTTTTTTTTTCATGTTCAAGGCTTACTGAAAACTGTATTAAAGCAACTTGTTTAACCTTTAATCATCCATTTTTTGTGGTTAAAAGTTCTTTAAGATAGAATTTAGCTTCAATATTAATTCAATACTCAACAACTACTGATAACTGATTATTTTACAGGAAATTGTTGCAGTAAAACTCAAAAATAAAACTTTTGAGCTAAATAATTGAGAAAAATATTACACATAGATTATTGAGTACAATGAGGTAAATACTCACAAGTCATCATTTTTGTAGCAGTGATAGAGTAGAAAACTGTAGAGGAATACAGTATCTTTACTCATACAGGAATGAGTTAGGTAGTTGGCCACTTCATCAAGTCTCACTGTAATTAAATAACAGCATGTTACTCTAAGAATTAAAAGTCTTATCTGGATTTATTTTGTCCAAACAGCAAAAAATAGGCTTTAATATTAGAACCACAATTTTTTTAATATGGAACATATTTTTAAAATTTGTTTTTCATTGGATCAGTAGATCGTGGACCCCTTTTTGGCTTCATATTGGACTCTTTATCAGGACTAAGTTTACAATCTTGTTAAGTACAGGGAATATCAAACTATAGTTCATCATCTGTTCTTCTGTCAACCTCTCAGGGGATGTTCTCTTATCTTCATAAAAGGCTTAGACTGTAAACATGGAACCCTTTAGTTAAATAAAAAGGCTGTTTGCCTTAAAGGGTTGTCACACTTAATTTCAAAAAGAATCACCTTAAATTAGCTGATGAATAGATTTTAAAATTATCCACATAGTTTGAAAAGGTTACAAGAAACTTAGTCAAGGGGAGACAATTTATGTGATTTTTTTTAGTTTAACCCTTTTCTCCATAATGACTCCTTTTGACGCCACCCCCTTTACTCCATAACATACCCGTAGCCAGGGGGGGTTCGGGGGGTTCGTCCGAACCCCCCCTTGAAAACAAATAAGCACTGTTAAAGTCGATGTTATGTTCGAATTGTGACTGTTAAAGTCGAGTTTGTGAGTCAAACGAACCCCCCTTTGGAAATTCCTGGCTACGGGCCTGCATAATGACGCCTTTTGACGCCTGTGTAGTACTTCAGTTGAAACGCTGTGACCTCAAAATGTCTGCATCAGACTTAGCAAAATTTGTATCCAATATGAAAAGGATATTCATGAGAATATCTTGACTGGAATTTCATTGATGAAATATTTGTTTTTCCCATGCATTGATACTTTAAACCTGATGATTTTTTTTTTTTATGAAAAAATCCTATGCGAATCAAGTGTGTAAAAAAAAAAAATGTCCATGGAGGAAAGGGTTAACTGGTGAAAATTAAAATCAATTGAATATCATCAAAGATAATAAGAAATTATTATTTTGTTTCTATTTACTGTTTTTTTTATATATATCTAAGCTATAAGCATCAAACATTGTCTACTAAAAAGTCATTGCATATCACCATAAAAGAATTTGTGAATGACATCTGTTATTGGTCCCTCTTTGAATTGTTAACTGACATTTCACTATTTAATCATTATACTAAATTGATTACTGTAAACAAATTTATAAATTGATTACCAAATATGTTATCTATGCTAATTTCTAATTCTCCAGGACAGGGATCATCTTTATTTTCCTCTTGGTACAACAGCAGACACCATGTTACTAGACAGGGGTCTACATGCTGTAGGTTTGTATGTGAATCCCTGAAATATAGACAACAGACACCATGTTACTAGACAGGGATCTACATGCTGTAGGTTTGTATGTGAATCCCTGAAATATAGACAACAGACACCATGTTACTAGACAGGGATCTACATGCTGTAGATTTGTATGTGAATCTCTGAAATACAGACAACAGACACCATGTTACAAGACAGGGATCTACATGCTGTAGATTTGTATGTGAATCTCTGAAATACAGACAACAGACACCATGTTACTAGACAGGGGTCTACATGCTGTAGGTTTGTATGTGAATCTCTGAAATACAGACAACAGACACCATGTTACTAGACAGGGATCTACATGCTGTAGATTTGTATGTGAATCTCTGAAATACAGACAACAGACACCATGTTACTAGACAGGGATCTACATGCTGTAGGTTTGTATGTGAATCCCTGAAATACAGACAACAGACACCATGTTAATAGACAGGGATCTACATGCTGTAGGTTTGTATGTGAATCCCTGAAATACAGACAACAGACACCATGTTACTAGACAGGGGTCTACATGCTGTAGGTTTGTATGTGAATCTCTGAAATACAGACAACAGACACCATGTTACTAGACAGGGGTCTACATGTTGTAGGTTTGTATGTGAATCCCTGAAATACAGACAACAGACACCATGTTACTAGACAGGGGTCTACATGCTGTAGGTTTGTATGTGAATCCCTGAAATACAGACAACAGACACCATGTTACAAGACAGGGGTCTACATGCTGTAGGTTTGTATGAGAATCTCTGAAATACAGACAACAGACACCATGTTACTAGACAGGGATCTACATGCTGTAGGTTTGTATGTGAATCTCTGAAATACAGACAACAGACACCATGTTACTAGACAGGGGTCTACATGCTGTAGGTTTGTATGTGAATCCCTGAAATACAGACAACAGACACCATGTTACTAGACAGGGGTCTACATGCTGTAGGTTTGTATGTGAATCTCTGAAATACAGACAACAGACACCATGTTACTAGACAGGGGTCTACATGCTGTAGGTTTGTATGTGAATCCCTGAAATACAGACAACAGACACCATGTTACTAGACAGGGGTCTACATGCTGTAGGTTTGTATGTGAATCTCTGAAATACAGACAACAGACACCAAGTTATTAGACAGGGGTCTACATGCTGTAGGTTTGTATGTGAATCCCTGAAATATAGACAACAGACACCATGTTTATAGACAGGGATCTACATGCTGTAGATTTGTATGTGAATCCCTGAATTACAGACAACAGACACCATGTTAATAGACAGGGATCTACATGCTGTAGATTTGTATGTGAATCTCTGAAATACAGACAACAGACACCATGTTACTAGACAGGGGTCTACATGCTGTAGGTTTGTATGAGAATCCCTGAAATACAGACAACAGACACCATGTTACTAGACAGGGGTCTTCATGATGTAGGTTTGTATGTGAATCTCTGAAATACAGACAACAGACACCATGTTACTAGACAGGGGTCTACATGCTGTAGATTTGTATGTGAATCTCTGAAATACAGACAACAGACACCATGTTACTAGACAGGGATCTACATGCTGTATATTTGTATGAGAATCTCTGAAATACAGACAACAGACACCATGTTACTAGACAGGGTTCTACATTCTGTAGGTTTGTATGTGAATCTCTGAAATACAGACAACAGACACCATGTTACTAGACAGGGATCTACATGCTGTAGGTTTGTATGTGAATCTCTGAAATACAGACAACAGACACCATGTTACTAGACAGGGATCTACATGCTGTAGATTTGTATGTGAATCTCTGAAATATAGACAACAGATACCATGTTACTAGACAGGGGTCTACATGCTGTAGGTTTGTATGTGAATCCCTGAAATACAGACAACAGACACCATGTTACTAGACAGGGATCTACATGCTGTAGATTTGTATGTGAATCCCTGAAATACAGACAACAGACACCATGTTACTAGACAGGGATCTACATGCTGTAGGTTTGTATGTGAATCCCTGAAATACAGACAACAGACACCATGTAATTAGACAGGGGTCTACATGCTGTAGGTTTGTATGTGAATCCCTGAAATACAGACAACAGACACCATGTTACTAGACAGGGGTCTACATGCTGTAGATTTGTATGTGAATCTCTGAAATACAGACAACAGACACCATGTTAATAGACAGGGGTCTACATGCTGTAGATTTGTATGTGAATCTCTGAAATACAGACAACAGACACCATGTTAATAGACAGGGGTCTACATGCTGTAGGTTTGTATGAGAATCCTTGAAATACAGACAACAGACACCATGTTACTAGACAGGGATCTACATGCTGTAGGTTTGTATGAGAATCCCTGAAATACAGACAACAGACACCATGTTACTAGACAGGGATCTACATGCTGTAGGTTTGTATGTGAATCCCTGAAATATAGACAACAGACACCATGTTTATAGACAGGGATCTACATGCTGTAGATTTGTATGTGAATCCCTGAATTACAGACAACAGACACCATGTTAATAGACAGGGATCTACATGCTGTAGATTTGTATGTGAATCTCTGAAATACAGACAACAGACACCATGTTACTAGACAGGGGTCTACATGCTGTAGGTTTGTATGAGAATCCCTGAAATACAGACAACAGACACCATGTTACTAGACAGGGGTCTACATGCTGTAGGTTTGTATGTGAATCTCTGAAATACAGACAACAGACACCATGTTACTAGACAGGGGTCTACATGCTGTAGATTTGTATGTGAATCTCTGAAATACAGACAACAGACACCATGTTACTAGACAGGGATCTACATGCTGTAGATTTGTATGAGAATCTCTGAAATACAGACAACAGACACCATGTTACTAGACAGGGTTCTACATTCTGTAGGTTTGTATGTGAATCTCTGAAATACAGACAACAGACACCATGTTACTAGACAGGGATCTACATGCTGTAGGTTTGTATGTGAATCTCTGAAATACAGACAACAGACACAATGTTACTAGACAGGGATCTACATGCTGTAGATTTGTATGTGAATCTCTGAAATATAGACAACAGATACCATGTTACTAGACAGGGGTCTACATGCTGTAGGTTTGTATGTGAATCCCTGAAATACAGACAACAGACACCATGTTACTAGACAGGGATCTACATGCTGTAGATTTGTATGTGAATCCCTGAAATACAGACAACAGACACCATGTTACTAGACAGGGATCTACATGCTGTAGGTTTGTATGTGAATCCCTGAAATACAGACAACAGACACCATGTTATTAGACAGGGGTCTACATGCTGTAGGTTTGTATGTGAATCCCTGAAATACAGACAACAGACACCATGTTACTAGACAGGGATCTACATGCTGTAGATTTGTATGTGAATCCCTGAAATACAGACAACAGACACCATGTTACTAGACAGGGATCTACATGCTGTAGGTTTGTATGTGAATCCCTGAAATACAGACAACAGACACCATGTTATTAGACAGGGGTCTACATGCTGTAGGTTTGTATGTGAATCCCTGAAATACAGACAACAGACACCATGTTACTAGACAGGGGTCTACATGCTGTAGATTTGTATGTGAATCTCTGAAATACAGACAACAGACACCATGTTACTAGACAGGGATCTACATGCTGTAGGTTTGTATGTGAATCCCTGAAATACAGACAACAGACACCATGTTATTAGACAGGGGTCTACATGCTGTAGGTTTGTATGTGAATCCCTGAAATACAGACAACAGACACCATGTTACTAGACAGGGGTCTACATGCTGTAGATTTGTATGTGAATCTCTGAAATACAGACAACAGACACCATGTTACTAGACAGGGGTGTACATGCTGTAGATTTGTATGTGAATCCCTGAAATACAGACAACAGACACCAAGTTATTAGACAGGGGTCTACATGCTGTAGATTTGTATGTGAATCTCTGAAATACAGACAACAGACACCATGTTACTAGACAGGGATCTACATGCTGTAGATTTGTATGAGAATCTCTGAAATACAGACAACAGACACCATGTTACTAGACAGGGTTCTACATTCTGTAGGTTTGTATGTGAATCTCTGAAATACAGACAACAGACACCATGTTACTAGACAGGGATCTACATGCTGTAGGTTTGTATGTGAATCTCTGAAATACAGACAACAGACACCATGTTACTAGACAGGGATCTACATGCTGTAGATTTGTATGTGAATCTCTGAAATATAGACAACAGATACCATGTTACTAGACAGGGGTCTACATGCTGTAGGTTTGTATGTGAATCCCTGAAATACAGACAACAGACACCATGTTACTAGACAGGGATCTACATGCTGTAGATTTGTATGTGAATCCCTGAAATACAGACAACAGACACCATGTTACTAGACAGGGGTCTACATGCTGTAGGTTTGTATGTGAATCCCTGAAATACAGACAACAGACACCATGTAATTAGACAGGGGTCTACATGCTGTAGGTTTGTATGTGAATCCCTGAAATACAGACAACAGACACCATGTTACTAGACAGGGGTCTACATGCTGTAGATTTGTATGTGAATCTCTGAAATACAGACAACAGACACCATGTTAATAGACAGGGGTCTACATGCTGTAGATTTGTATGTGAATCTCTGAAATACAGACAACAGACACCATGTTAATAGACAGGGGTCTACATGCTGTAGGTTTGTATGAGAATCCTTGAAATACAGACAACAGACACCATGTTACTAGACAGGGATCTACATGCTGTAGGTTTGTATGAGAATCCCTGAAATACAGACAACAGACACCATGTTACTAGACAGGGATCTACATGCTGTAGGTTTGTATGTGAATCCCTGAAATATAGACAACAGACACCATGTTTATAGACAGGGATCTACATGCTGTAGATTTGTATGTGAATCCCTGAATTACAGACAACAGACACCATGTTAATAGACAGGGATCTACATGCTGTAGATTTGTATGTGAATCTCTGAAATACAGACAACAGACACCATGTTACTAGACAGGGGTCTACATGCTGTAGGTTTGTATGAGAATCCCTGAAATACAGACAACAGACACCATGTTACTAGACAGGGGTCTACATGCTGTAGGTTTGTATGTGAATCTCTGAAATACAGACAACAGACACCATGTTACTAGACAGGGGTCTACATGCTGTAGATTTGTATGTGAATCTCTGAAATACAGACAACAGACACCATGTTACTAGACAGGGATCTACATGCTGTAGATTTGTATGAGAATCTCTGAAATACAGACAACAGACACCATGTTACTAGACAGGATTCTACATTCTGTAGGTTTGTATGTGAATCTCTGAAATACAGACAACAGACACCATGTTAATAGACAGGGATCTACATGCTGTAGATTTGTATGTGAATCCCTGAAATACAGACAACAGACACCATGTTATTAGACAGGGGTCTACATGCTGTAGGTTTGTATGTGAATCTCTGAAATATAGACAACAGATACCATGTTACTAGACAGGGGTCTACATGCTGTAGGTTTGTATGTGAATCCCTAAAATACAGACAACAGACACCATGTTACTAGACAGGGGTCTACATGCTGTAGGTTTGTATGTGAATCTCTGAAATATAGACAACAGATACCATGTTACTAGACAGGGGTCTACATGCTGTAGGTTTGTATGTGAATCCCTAAAATACAGACAACAGACACCATGTTACTAGACAGGGATCTACATGCTGTAGGTTTGTATGTGAATCCCTAAAATACAGACAACAGACACCATGTTATTAGACAGGGATCTACATGCTGTAGGTTTGTATGTGAATCTCTGAAATATAGACAACAGATACCATGTTACTAGACAGGG
Source organism: Mytilus trossulus (assembly GCF_036588685.1). Classification (NCBI taxonomy): domain Eukaryota; kingdom Metazoa; phylum Mollusca; class Bivalvia; order Mytilida; family Mytilidae; genus Mytilus; species Mytilus trossulus. Next base: position 78,681,344 of record NC_086379.1, read on the forward strand.
GTCTACATGCTGTAGGTTTGTATGTGAATCCCTAAAATACAGACAACAGACACCATGTTACTAGACAGGGATCTACATGCTGTAGATTTGTATGTGAATCCCTGAAATACAGACAACAGACACCATGTTACTAGACAGGGATCTACATGCTGTAGGTTTGTATGTGAATCCCTGAAATACAGACAACAGACACCATGTTATTAGACAGGGGTCTACATGCTGTAGGTTTGTATGTGAATCCCTGAAATACAGACAACAGACACCATGTTACTAGACAGGGGTCTACATGCTGTAGATTTGTATGTGAATCTCTGAAATACAGACAACAGACACCATGTTAATAGACAGGGGTCTACATGCTGTAGATTTGTATGTGAATCTCTGAAATACAGACAACAGACACCATGTTAATAGACAGGGGTCTACATGCTGTAGGTTTGTATGAGAATCCCTGAAATACAGACAACAGACACCATGTTACTAGACAGGGATCTACATGCTGTAGGTTTGTATGTGAATCCCTGAAATACAGACAACAGACACCATGTTAATAGACAGGGATCTACATGCTGTAGGTTTGTATGTGAATCCATGAAATACAGACAACAGACACCATGTTAATAGACAGGGATCTACATGCTGTAGGTTTGTATGTGAATCTCTGAAATACAGACAACAGACACCATGTTACTAGACAGGGGTCTACATGCTGTAGGTTTGTATGTGAATCCCTGAAATACAGACAACAGACACCATGTTACTAGACAGGGGTCTACATGCTGTAGATTTGTATGTGAATCTCTGAAATACAGACAACAGACACCATGTTACTAGACAGGGATCTACATGCTGTAGATTTGTATGAGAATCTCTGAAATACAGACAACAGACACCATGTTACTAGACAGGGTTCTACATTCTGTAGGTTTGTATGTGAATCTCTGAAATACAGACAACAGACAACCATGTTACTAGACAGGGATCTACATGCTGTAGGTTTGTATGTGAATCTCTGAAATACAGACAACAGACACCATGTTACTAGACAGGGATCTACATGCTGTAGATTTGTATGTGAATCTCTGAAATATAGACAACAGATACCATGTTACTAGACAGGGGTCTACATGCTGTAGGTTTGTATGTGAATCCCTGAAATACAGACAACAGACACCATGTTACTAGACAGGGATCTACATGCTGTAGATTTGTATGTGAATCCCTGAAATACAGACAACAGACACCATGTTACTAGACAGGGGTCTACATGCTGTAGGTTTGTATGTGAATCCCTGAAATACAGACAACAGACACCATGTTATTAGACAGGGGTCTACATGCTGTAGGTTTGTATGTGAATCCCTGAAATCCAGACAACAGACACCATGTTACTAGACAGGGGTCTACATGCTGTAGATTTGTATGTGAATCTCTGAAATACAGACAACAGACACCATGTTAATAGACAGGGGTCTACATGCTGTAGATTTGTATGTGAATCTCTGAAATACAGACAACAGACACCATGTTAATAGACAGGGGTCTACATGCTGTAGGTTTTGTATGAGAATCCCTGAAATACAGACAACAGACACCATGTTACTAGACAGGGATCTAAATGCTGTAGGTTTGTATGTGAATCCCTGAAATACAGACAACAGACACCATGTTAATAGACAGGGATCTACATGCTGTAGGTTTGTATGTGAATCCCTGAAATACAGACAACAGACACCATGTTACTAGACAGGGATCTACATGCTGTAGGTTTGTATGTGAATCCCTGAAATACAGACAACAGACACCATGTTACTAGACAGGGATCTACATGCTGTAGATTTGTATGTGAATCTCTGAAATACAGACAACAGACACCATGTTACTAGACAGGGGTCTACATGCTGTAGGTTTGTATGTGAATCCCTGAAATACAGACAACAGACACCATGTTACTAGACAGGGATCTACATGCTGTAGGTTTGTATGTGAATCCCTGAAATACAGACAACAGACACCATGTTACTAGACAGGGATCTACATGCTGTAGATTTGTATGTGAATCTCTGAAATACAGACAACAGACACCATGTTACTAGACAGGGGTCTACATGCTGTAGGTTTGTATGTGAATCCCTGAAATACAGACAACAGACACCAAATTAATAGACAGGGGTCTACATGCTGTAGGTTTGAATGTGAATCTCTGAAATACAGACAACAGACACCAAGTTAATAGACAGGGATCTACATGCTGTAGGTTTGTATGTGAATCCCTGAAATACAGACAACAGACACCAAGTTAATAGACAGGGGTCTACATGCTGTTGATTTGTATGTGAATCCCTGAAATACAGACAACAGACACCATGTTAATAGACAGGGGTCTACATGCTGTAGATTTGTATGTGAATCCCTGAATTACAGACAACAGACACCATGTTACTAGACAGAGGTCTACATGCTGTTGATTTGTATGTGAATCCCTGAAATACAGACAACAGACACCAAGTTACTAGACAGGGGTCTACATGCTGTTGATTTGTATGTGAATCCCTAAAATATAGATACATAATAAATTTCAACCTTTTTATGCATCAAATCACACAAGACATGTATAGAGACATATTTATATTGTAAATTGATAATCCATTACAACAATCTCAGTTGTTTAAGAACTCTAGAAACATGTACAATATAATGATAAAATATTTCAGCACATGTTATACAGTACAGAAATGAAATAGCTATTGAAGAGCAAACAAGATTTTTTAAATTACAAAGTCACTGTAAAAGTAAAATAACAAAATTTAAAGAAAAATAACTCTTAGAAATGGATTTACTTTACTCTACATAAATTTAAATAGACCTGGTTAAATGACAAATGATTAAGCCCAATTGAAAAAAAGGTAGATACTTATAAACCTCATTACACATTATGTACCTGGGTCTAAATATATACCCACATATATAATATTTGGAACAAGAGGAGGCACAAAGTTAAAAGAAAATATACCATAAAACATGTGGAAAGTAACCTAACTTTAACTAATTACAGTGGTCAAACAATCTGCTGTGGAGTCATTTATTCTTGTGGATGCATTTTTTGGGGCAATTGATGAAAACTTGTATTTTCATGGATATTTAATTTCATCGTTTGGCTAAAGTCTGCATACTACCTTTTTCGAAAATTTGTAAACCCACTAATTCCACAAAAATAAGTATTCAATGAGGATTAATCCACAGTTATACCTGAGAGAACATCTTATATTAACAGCTTTAGACAGCAATCCTCCACAAGTTAACTGTGATACAATGTTTTTGTGCTCTATTTGATCTAATTGTTGTAAACTGCTTAGTAACTGGAAAAGTAAACAACAATGGTCTGGGCTGTCTTTATTGTCAAGGAGACTCTGAAAAATAGTTCAGCAATCAATTTTTATTTCAAAAAAACCTTCTTGTGATGGATCTGACTTTTTGTGGTGTGGGAAGGAGATGTGTTTAGGACAGAGATAACTTTTAACAATAAGACAAAAACATTCTTTTGGAGCAATAAATAATATCTACTATAAACTTGTTATCTATATCAAATACATTTAGAATACCTGTAGCAGTAAAGAAAACTCTATCCTTTGACTGAATTTCTCTCACTGTTACATCATGAAGAGGACAAAATATATAAAGGTTAACAAATATTGATAATGTAACTTATTTTTGGGGTATTTTGTTTATACATGTCTAGATTTTCGATGGAGACTTGCCACATAGTCTATTCAGAGATAGATGTACTAAGAAGTCTTTCATAGTCAATGTTGTTAAAAGCTTACCTAACATTCATAAATAATTTAATTTTGGATGTAACACGTCTTCTGATTGGCTGACATTATTTTGTTATCAGCCCATAGACATAATTTAGTCATGCGATCGTGAGGTCATCAACGTTTTTTCATGGTTTTCTGCGGTTTAAAATGGAATTTAGAATTAAATTATAAGAAAATGATTGTAACATTTTTTTCTGTCTATTCGAATGTGGTGCACACTGTTAAATAACCTGCTGCACGCGTTATTCAGTGTGTGCACCAGTTTTTTTTATGTTATTTCTTCATAGACAGACAAGAATGTGTCCAAAGTACACAGATGCCCCACTCACATTATCCTTTTCCATGTTCCATGGACAGTGAAATTGGGTAATAATCTAATTTGGCATTAAAATAAGAAAGATTATACTATAGGGAACATATGTACTAAGTTTCAAGTCGATTGGACTTCAATTTTATCAAAAACTTCCTTGACTAAAAACTTTAACCTGAAATTCCCACTTTCATTTTCTATGTCCAGTGGACCGTCAAATTGGGGTCCAAAGTCTACTTTGGCTTTAAAATAAGAAAGATCATATCATAAGCAACAAGTGTATTAAGTTTCAAGTTGATTGGACTTCAGCTTCATCAAAAACTACCTTGACCAAAAACTTTAACCTGAAACTCGGACTTTCATTTTCTATGTTCAGTGGACCGTGAAATTGGGGTAAGAAGTCTAATTTGGCTTTAAAGTTAGAAAGATCATAGCAAAAGCAACAAGTGTTCTAAGTTTCAAGTTGATTGGACTTCAGCTTCATCAAAAATTACCTTGACCAAAAACTTTAACCTGAACTGATGGACGGACGCACAGACGGACGAAAGAACGGAGCGGAGCCACAGACCAGAAAACATAATGCCCCTCTACTATCGTAGGTGGGGCATAAAAAAATATTACAGTCATTCCTTAATTGTTCATTTTCAAATCTTTAACTTTAAAAATATATATTATAACAACCAAAGCATAGAAGCTAAATTATTCTAAAAATCACTTTACCACAGCTAAAGAGATAGTATTTTGTGACAGTATTGTGACTACTAGTTCTCCTAGACTTTCTATGGTAGATCCATTATTGTCTACAGCATCAGGAGCCAGGAAGGCAGACATACATGTTGATGGATCTCTCTTACAATCCATAACTAATCTAAGGAGAAAATTTATTCAAGTCTAATTAGAAATAAATTATGAAATTTTTGTTCAATCACAGAACAAATTTTAGATAGAAAATATAACAAACTTTTTTTGTAAATATTTTTAATTTTTGCTAAAATGCAAATAGCAGCTTATTACATAGTACAAAGTCATTATTTTCATAGATCTGTCGATTTTTTAATAAATGTAATGTCATCCTTAAAAACAATCTGTAAAGAGTAAAGTTTTATTCATTTTGAATTTTATATAAGTGGACAAATGAAATTTACCCTAATATTAGGATAAGGGACAATATCCAACATTTTTTTTTTAAATACAGTAGCAATAAAATTACAAACCTGCTTGCTGCTAACATTGCTTCACAATACAAACTGCTCACATCACTGACTCTGGTTTTAGATTTCTGTTTCTCAAATAGTTCTGTTTCACATACAAAAATCTGAACCTTTCCTGTCATCTTCTGAAGAATTGTCTTCAAATCTGAGACTGGAACAGGTCTCAACATATGTTCTTTTCTGAAATGTATTAAATTTGTCTTAAAATGTTGTATATTTTCTGTAAAGTAGTGGTTGAGGAAAAAAATGTGTCCCTCTTACAATACTTGATAAACTCCAAAAGGGTACAAATATAGTTTTGAGACTTTTGGAAACTTGTTATTAATACATGTGACTTGGGAAAAGTATCTGTTCATAACTAGCAATTTAATAAAGAGAAATGAAATCTTTATTTCAAAAAGTTGCTTTTAACTTGATTTCAAAGTTGGAATCGCTATATTTTTCAGGTGTTTTTTTTTAATAAATGCTCTCTGCACAAGACAATAACAACACTTGAATTGATACTATAGAATCAGATTATACTAAATATTTCAGAGCCTTTTAAAGCTTACTAAGCAGTATGTGTTTTGCACAATGTTGAAGGTTGAGCAGTAATCTATAGTTGCTTCAGTCTCATATAGTTGCTAACTCCTATGTCATTTGGTAACAAGTGGATAGCTGTTTCCTGAGCAATGATACTAAATTTTCTCATTTTTACTTACTGGTCATAAATTTGAAGATCAAATTTGCAACATCTACAATGACGCATAAAACATAGTTATTTGGAATGACAAAGTATCAACAAAGTTATTTGAGTGATTTAAAGTGATCTGTAAATGGCTAAAATAAGCAAACATATTTACATGATTTTTTTTCTCACCTCAAGAAGGCTTTTGTCATTTTCAAGGCTGCAGCAAAAACACCAGGGTGACTATGTTCAACTATACTTATAATGATATCTAGACATAACTTCAGAGTGGTACTATTTACAAACAATGGTGACTTAGATGGCTGTCTGAAAGAGAAATACATTTCTTATAATAACAATAAAAGACACTAAGTCATTTCACAGTGGTAAGATTTACCCAAGGATTACTTAAATAACTGTCTAAAAAGATTTTTTATATAATTTCTAAATATAACTAAACACAGTTTTTATACATGAACATGAACTAATTTTACATAAATAAAAGGAGCTATTGGGTATTTGTCAATAAGACAACCCAACAACAATACAAATCATCTAGAGAACATCTAGAAGTCAACATATAATCTTCTATACTAAATGGAAAGACCATAAAAAGATAAAATAAGGAGAACCTGTCGGGTAAATATATACATCTTTCCACAATTATGTCAAAATTTATTTAGACTATAAGCAAAAGTAGCATAAAAGATCATCTATTCACAAAAATAAAGCAGCAATGTCAAACAGTATATCACACCATTTTCCTTTAAAAAAAATCAAACTATTAAAGAACAGCAAATAGCAAAATAATTTACCTGTCAAATATGGTGCCAATGATTTCTATAATCTTCTTTGTGAGAACATAATGGTTCATGGTATTCAAGGTATGTAGTGTCTTCAACAGAACTTCTATACCTATAAAAAGTTCTTAGCATTCAAATATAAACCAAGCATTTAATAAATTTAGTCCTGGTATCTATGATGAGTTTATTTACAACCACTGGGTCGATGCCACTGCTGGTGAAGATTTATTTCCCCGAGGGTATCACAAGCCGAGTAGTCAGCACTTTTTGTGCTGACATAAATTGTCATTGATTTGGTTATATTTATATTACTGTTTACAAATTTTTGATTTTTTTTAAATACTAAGGCTTTTCTACCTCAGGCATAGATTGCCTAAGCTGTATTTGGCAAAACTTTTAGAAATTTTGGTCCTCAATGCTCTTCAACTTCGTACTTTATTTGGCCTTTTTAACTTTTTTGTTTTCAAGCGTCACTGATGAGTCTTTTGTAGACGAAACGAGCGTCTGGCGTATATACTAAATTTAGTCCTAGTATCTATGATGAGTTTATTTACATTTATTGAAAGGTCTTCAATGCTTCCACCATGTTGTCAAATATACTCATTAGGCAAGCAATAATTGATCAATCACATAAAATTATAAAACCATTTGACAGTTATAGAGAATTATATATTGCATCAATTTCTCCATCAAAGATCTTTGTTGGTTCAGTTTTTATCTAAAAATTGTGTTGAACAGTTTGTATATATCACCAAATGTGATGAAAAAAATACGAGAGTTACTTCTCTTTACACTCTACATCTCTACAGCTTCATATCAGCATTTTGAAATATGCCTAAAAAAACGAATTAATCTCAAGTAAACTATATTTACTACTTTTTCAAATATCTGAGTTGAAATCTTAAAAATAACTTAAATAAGATCAGATTTCAAACTAAAACCATGGAAAGGTATTAAGGAAATATGTCAAGTTTCTATAGCTAAAATAAACTCCTATTTACATGTTTACTATTTTACACAGAATTAATATTTTACACAGAATTAATATTTTGCTGTGATACTGTACAAATATCAATATCTGTTAGATCAATATGACCCTGATATCACACCAATTACAACAGGAAGTTTAGCTACTAGCAGTAAAAGACCCCAAAAATCATCCTAAAAAAATAACTCAATATAAACCTTAATTAACTTACCATATACTGAATGATTTCTAGAATAGAATTGTTCCATGTGACTAAGTGGCAGTAAACATTTTAGAATATGTCTGAAATACCAAAATAGTAATTATGATAAAGATTTTTAAGAAAAATAGAGAAATAAATTCCACTAAATGGATGCATATATAATAACAAGAACATTTAATTATTTTCAAATTACCATAATGAGTATACTGTACAGAAATATTCATATAAAATTATTCATATAAAATTATTACGACTAGAATTTTTTAATTCTTACATAAAAAACAATAACGTTAAAATGAATTAAATAATTTCTTTTTCTATTCTGTAACATGTTTTGATTTTCACAAAGAGTTCAATTGGTTTGAATTAAATAATAATGTACTGAAATTTATTTTAATCATATAATAAGTAACTTTTACAATAAAATAACAATCAATAAAATATAAACAACAATTAAAATAAAGTAAAGACCCAGCTGAATTTCAAAATACATGAATATAAAAGGAAATGATACATCAAAATTGTGCTGGTCCTAGCTTGAAATCAGACATTATTAAATGTGTAATTACAAATGGACACAAACATACTTCTTCCATTATTTTTATAGAACCCTAGTCAAAGACTAGTGATAAAGCTAAAACATTCTTTGTCTAAATTAATTTAAAGGATGAAAGATCACAAAAAATTGTAAATTTGGTGAATATGCAGCGATATTAAGCTTAATTATCTCCCCTTGAATTTGACTCAATTTTAGAAAGTTATCTCCACTTATTGAATAACTATCTCTTTTTTTTTTGGCATAATTAGAATAAAAGGTAATGTGAGGTATGTGTCCAAATGTCCAAATGCAGTAGTCACTACTAGGTACTTGGGGACATATGGGCATTCTTAAGTCAATTATAAACAAACATCTTTTCAATTAGATATAAGCCACTAAAAAATAAATGTCATACATTTTAATTTTATACATTTTAGTGATGGCAATTGGCACAATTATCATATATTTAAAAAAAAACAAGAATGTGTTCCCAGGACACGGATGCCCCACCTGCAATATCCTTTTTTATGAACAGTGGACCGCGAAATTGTGGTAAAAACTCTAATTTGACATTACAATTAGAAAGATCATATCATAGGGAACATGTGTACTGAGTTTCAAGTTGATTGGACTTCAACTTCATCAAAAACTTTAACCTGAAGCGGGACAGACGAACAAAAGGAGAAGAATGGACGCACAGACCAGAAAACATAATGCCACTCTACTATTGTAGGTGGGGATAAAAAAACACCATACAACTGCTTCCATCTCATTCTGGTTTACAATATAACATTAAGGATGTAAAGTGTACTTTTGTTTTTTCCATTGTCTTAACATAGCTTTGTTAAATTTTAAATCATATGACCCTGTTTTATACTAGACAAAATCCATATTTCATTAAATTTTGAAAATGCCCTGAATGTAGGCTATGATTAAGCTGTGTAAAGTTTAATCTACAGTGGAGTCATCGAAATAATATCGTAGTTATTTCCCTTTATATATGTAATGCTGGAAAAAAGAACAAAAACAAAACAATTTCTTACTCAATGTTCTGGGTATTTCTGGTATTTAGCCTCTCAAATAGAAATTCTGCACAAAAACATAATTGTGTTAATTGTTCCTTTATTATAAACACAGAGAACTATTTAAGTACCTATTGTATATAGTGCACTTTAGAAAGTAATGACTAAAGTGCAGGTTAATGTACTTGTGATGCTGTTTCTCACGAACTGAAACAATAAATATCTAATCATAGGTTCTTTTCTGACCTCTAATTCTAAGTCCTTAAAGAAATCTTTCATTTTATACTTAAGAGGATCACATGAACCTGTATTGGTCACCCAAATATTAATTTCAATAGCGTTTAACATGGATCCACTTCATTGTTGTGTTGTGGTGCTTATAATTTTACCTTAAAACCCCTTAATGGTCAAAATTGAATGCCTATTGTCAAATGTCTTGTTTTTTTATTGGGTCCAACATAAAGCTACATCCCAAATTTACATATAATAGGCAATACAAAAGATACAACATAACTTTCCATAAAAAAAAAATTCCAGGACTGGTTTTATTTAAGGGAGAGGGCTGAAGAAAAATATCTCTCTATATATCTTATATAGAGTCCAATAAAAAAAAGTTCACCACCTGCACAAATCACATAAGCCTACTTCTATTGATCAAATTTCCCGCAAAAAATACCAACCATATTTTTCCCCATATCAGTCTTATATTCAACAGTTAAACCTCCCTCTTCAAATTTTAATGAATGTTAATAACTTATACTGGGACTTTCAAATAAAACATTAAACTAGTTTTCTAAAAAACAATACATGTGTCAAATGAGGATATAAAATGAATAGCACATCTTGCTTGAAAACTTTATCTATTTTTCTTCCCTATTCCCTCATAATTCAACATATTAAGCTGAATTGGTCCACATGATCATTTAGTACCTAGGAGATCTGTCTGAAGAATATGGCAGGAGTAAGCTTGTTGGTTATCTCTTTGTATTATGCATGACAATATTTGTATAGCCAGTTGTTGTACAACTTCAATAGTACAAGCTACCATCTTCTTCAGTACTGCTAGAAGTGTTGTCCCATCAACAGTCAAGGTCATTATAAAATTTGTCCATCTCTCACTCAGCAGCAATTTTGCAAGCAAACCTAGTAAATGAAAACAATAAAAAAAAAATAATGTTAGGTAATTTTCTTAAATATTATTCTAGGTATGCTAAACCTTACAATGTTAAAAAGGTTGTTTGTTTTGCTACTTTAGAAATTACTGCTTTGTTTCCTTAAGATTTTTAAAAATGTAAAAATGAAACATTTGAAAACCTAAAAAAAACACACACTGTTTCCAGATTATATGATTTTTTTTATTACAATTTAAAAGCTTAAGGTGAAACTGCAAGTCAAAACTTCAAATTGAAAAACTGAAAACAAAAACTGATAAACTTCAATTTTAATATAAGTGTATGATTAGGCTTAGGACATTATGTGCATGCATATACCTATAAGCTGTATTGCTTTTGGTTTGAAATAAACTAAACCAAAACTAAACCTTCATCTGGTATACTTGAGAAGTAAAAAAACCATTCAATTGTATGGAACGCCATAGCTGTCTTATGTGTCTTTTTTATTGCTTTTCTATTATAAGATGGTGCTTTTCTATTATAAGATGGTGCTTTTCTATTATAAGATGGTGCTTTTCTATTATAAGATGGTGGTTTTCTATTATAAGATGGTGGTTTTCTATTATAAGATGATGGTTTCCTTTTATAAGATGGTGCTTTTCTATTATAAGATGGTGGTTTTCTATTATAAGATGGTGGTTTTCTATTATAAGATGGTGGTTTTCTATTATACGAAGGTGGTTTTCTATTATAAGATGGTGCTTTTCTATTATAAGATGGTGCTTTTCTATTATAAGATGGTGGTTTTCTATTATAAGGTGCTTTTTTATTATAAGGTGCTTTTCTATTATAAGGTGCTTTTCTATTATAAGGTGCTTTTTTATTACAAGGTGGTTCTCTATTATAAGGTGCTTTTCTATTATAAGGTGCTTTTCTATTATAAGGTGCTTTTTTATTATAAGGTGCTTTTCTATTATAAGGAGCTTTTCTATTATAAGGTGCTTTTCTATTATAAGGTGCTTTTTTATTATGTGATGGTGGTTCCCGTGATTAACCGGGAGTGTGGGGAAGCACTAATGACAGGACGATTGCCTGGATAGTGACAGGACGGTTGACCGGACGAGATATAAATAGTCATAACTTTTTTGTTATTCGGTAGATTGGTTTAATATTTGTAGACCTTAAAGGTATTAAAATATATTTTATGAAAATCAAAGAAAATAAGTGAAAAAAAATATTTTTGAGCAAATAAAGTTGACCGGACGGTATTCACACTCGTCGTTATACGCTGTACATATATTCAACTTGTTCAATTCAATTTAAAATATTTTATTGTTCAAATATCAAATGTACATTTAAACAAAGGGATTGGACAAAAGGCAGTGCCTATACAAATCCTTTCCCATACAAGATGGATTGAATAACATGCATGATAGTATATAATTTTCTGGTAAGTTAATAGATCATACGTTGTTGCAGTGAGTCAGGGAGGCAGTTCCTCCACTTCTTGGAGTATTTTTTGTGTATGCATTATATATAAATAACTATGTTAACAAAGTTAAAGCAAGATCACTGAAGGTGATGTCGAATTTTATACCAAAATAATAAGTGTTGGTTAGGAATCAAGTAGATCATAAAGTGATTTTTACTCAAATTCACAAGCTCACTGCAACAAAGTTGTTCTATTTATATGAATAAAAAGAATTCATTGGCCCTTTTTTGCAATACATAAATAATTTAGTGTACCATCTTATTACATGACTATTAATTTCTTGATTTTTGAAAATATAATTACTAATACAAAAAATAAAAAATAAAATATATATAAATTTATTTGCAAAAAGATGCTAAACACAATTGGTTGTTTTTTGTGTTAAAAGTTAGGTTTGTCTTTAATTAAGACTAAAGAGTGGTACACTGTGGTTATAGGCTGGTTTCTAAACAGTATATATCACATGAATTATTATAAAATCTTCCAGTTTCATGAATATATTGTTGTACATATGTAAATATCTCTGTGTTTTCGTCAATATTAAAGTCTGAGCAACCCTGTAGTAGGACATCAAGATTGACATTTTCAAAGTTACTTATTTTTTGAAAGAGCTCATATCTCTGATAAATGTAAAAATGGACAAACATAAAAGAAATGAATATTATCTTCTACTGGATCTCCACATGCACACATAGAGCTGTCCGACAAATGATCACAGAAGAGATGATCTTTTAGATCACTAGCCTCATTTCTTAATTGGCAGTGGATTATATTAACTTTACGTGAACCAGTGGAAAAGAAAACAGGACAAGGACTTATGTCCTCATTCAGTTTTCTTTTAAATGCTGTGAAGCTTAAAATATTTTTAACTTCTCCATCAAGGGAATTCCACTTTTCAAGAGTATGTGGAATAAAACTGTTTTTATAGGCTGTGGTTCGACACTGAGGAGTTTTAAATTCTCTTTTTTTTCTCAGACCATACTGGTCATTAGTGTTTGTATATGACAAGATATCAGCAGCAATATAATTAGGAATATCTCCAGAAATAGTTTTATGAAGAAACAATAATTTGTTTTTCTGACGTCAACAAGTGTTAATATCTTTGACAATATTTGTCCAAGTAATTCAGGAATCTGTGAGATTTAAAAACAAATTATACGAAAATATAAATTTATAGTAAAAAAAAATATTTTTCTGCTAAAAAAGTTGACCGGACTAAATTCACATTCGCCGATGTGTTTAACAGAGACATATATGATACATGAAGAGATTCGCACATCTATAATTGTATTTTAGGTCTTTGGCTTTAAATATATTAACAGAATTTTCTTTCTTCACAGAAGGTTGACTGTCAGTAGGAAGTATCTGATGATCTTGACTGCCATTATCAGCATACCTCAATCTTAGTAGATTTCGGTGTTTATACAACCTTTCTGTTTTGACTGAGGTATTTTTAACTTGGCTGGTGTTTTCAACTTGGCTGATGTTTTGTTGTTTTTGGAGACTGAGGTTCCAAGGGAAAGGACATTCAAATAATGTGCCTCCTAAGAGTCCGAGAAGCTCTCGGGATGCACGATTTTGCGTATTTTTTCAAGGCTTCTGGGGGTCTTGAGCGACCGCCAGACCCCTCACCGAATGATGAATATATTTTGCCTCACTTTTAAATTTAAATATAGTGACAGACTAGTTAGTGACAGTGCAGTATTATACAAGAGTAACTTTGTGCTCGATGCCCGTCCTTTATTTTCTATTGTAAAGTGTCTGAACACGACTGAATGCAAGTTTACTCCTTCGATGTTAAAGGTCATATTGGAATACATTGTTGTTGTTTTTTCAAAGGATTTGATACCGGCAGATTGGTGGTCTCACTTTAATTTAATCCATGTCAGCTATCTAGTTTTATCTTTAAAAAAAAGAGAGAGCCAGTTTTGTATGTTAATAAAAAGTTCAATTCACTGTAATCTTTGTTTGGATTCTGATTGCCATCTGATTATATAAGTTAATTCAATTAAATGTATTTGATGTCTCAGGTGTGAAAACTTAAATGACATGATTATTTGCTTGATTGGTGATTACGACAGGTGTCAAAATTAGATAGTAATCTAATTAAATACATGTAATAAATATTTTATATATCAGGTCTTCTAGTGTGCTGGTGAACTTACTCAAGTCAATATTTTGAGCTCAAAGTTTTTATTAATTTATTTTATTTTATTTATTTATTAATGAAATGCACATTTATACCCCTGGGGGTTAATAAAAAAAGCACCTTATAATAGAAAAGCACCTTATAATAGAAAAGCACCTTATAATAAAAAAGCACCTTATAATAGAAAAGCACCTTATAAAAGAAAACCACCTTATAATAAAAAAGCACCTTATAATAGAAAAGCACCTTATAATAGAAAACCACCTTATAATAGAAAAGCACCATCTTATAATAGAAAAGCACCATCTTATAATAGAAAAGCACCATCTTATAATAGAAAACCATCATCTTATAATAGAAAACCACCATCTTATAATAGAAAAACACCTTCTTATAATAGAAAAGCACCATCTTATAATAGAAAAGCACCATCTTATAATAGAAAAGCACCATCTTATAATAGAAAAGCACCATCTTATAATAGAAAACCACCATCTTATAATAGAAAAGCATCATCTTATAATAGAAAAGCAATAAAAAAGACACATAAGACAGCTATGGCGTTCCATACAATTGGATCAAATCCAATAAGATCTAAATAAAACAGCAATACTTTTAAGAATATCTACTTTGTATGAGTGGAGTTGTAACATCAATAGAATATAAATCATTTTGGGTATAAAATCTAAATTGGTCTTCTACTTCATTCCAAACATTAAAAAAAAATAAAGGTAATGAAAATAGCATTGAATATCATAATAATAAAGTTCAAAACATAATTCATAATATATTTCCAATATAAAGATAATGAAAATAGCATTGTATATCATTACAATAAAGTTCAAAACATAATTTGTAATAAATTTCTATCTATACTTCTGATCACTTCCAGTTTAAAGAATGTTAATCTAAACACCCAACAGAGAAGTGTTATCAACTCCATCAGTGAAGAATGTTGTTTTGGTTACTTAATAAAACAGTCTATTACTTGAAGAAGATGTTTAAGTGCATTAAATCTGTAGATATTTACATAAAGGCTTTCTAGAGATGATTCTGAATCTATATCTTCTCTGATTACGTAATCAAAAGTAAATATTAATGGAATCTTATAATTAGCTTCAGATGGAGCATTAACTTATAAAACACAATTGTTCTTTTGTCTCATTGTAACATCTTCAGCTTATAAAATGTCTGATGTCTGTAATAAAATTATGAATATAATAACTATCTAACTTAAAATAGTTTGTCTAACATAATTTATAATAATTTGAGTTGGTTAATATAGTAATAGATCTTCTATCATCTTTTAATCCTATAATCACTATCCCATTTGAATCATTTAAATGGTTTTAAAAAATGTATAAGCTGATATCTGTACATAGCCCTTTTTGTATTGCTCTAATGTATAGTTTTATATTGGTTTTTTTTATATTGTTGCTTGCGGATTGGTTGCTTTTAATGTAACATTTTTTGTTTGTTAGGGTGTTTTTATGGGGAGAAGTGATGACGTAACCATTTCACTGTGTTATTTTAACATTATCAAGAAAATACCACTCTTGAACAAGTGTCAATTAAAGATAGGTACAAGAAACTTATATATCAGCTGTTTATCTATTTATAATTTAGAAGAAAATTGGTCAAACAAAATGCAGACATGTTTATTTTGGGTTTGGTATGTCCCATCTGGTATCGCCTCAGAGATTGCAGCACCTGTAAAGCTATGCAGATATGGTGTGTTAAGACTTTGATATTTACCCAAAGAATTCATCATTAATATCTGTGTTTTGGCAGAGTTAAGCATGCACACAAGATCTTCACACAGTTGTGTTAGTTGCCTAGGTGATAAAAAGTCTTCCCAACGACCTTCAAAGATGTAAACCATTATGAACAGAATAGCAGACTGAACATCTTCTTCTGGACAACATAGTCCTGTACACAACTTTGTAATTAACTGTTCTACAAGTAAATTTAAAATACTGTAATTGAATATGTCATTTTGTTAATAAATAAGCTTAATTGATTAGTAAATATCGATACTTTGCTTACTCAAAATATAATTAACCTTTGCTAATTGAATAGTTGTTTAGATTACAGGTATAGTTTGGTGCTATGAATTTCAAACCATTAAAACTAAAATAGGCTGACCCTCCCCCTTTATTAATGAACAATTATCAATTGTTTGTTATATGCAATAATAATCATAATTATATTGTATTGTCTGCATTGCTTAATAAATTAATACGCTAATAATGATAATATGCATGTAATGATAATATGGCTATAATAATATGTTTATTATTGATTAATAATTGTTTGTTGTATCTGTATTAATTATTATAATGATATTGTTTTGTCTTAATTTGTCTGTACCTGTTACTAAATTGATATGCATGTAAATGTAATGTTTGTTATTGAATAATTATTGTTTGTTATATGTATCAATAATCGGTGTTATATTGTATTGTGTGTTCCTCTTTCTTAATTGGTATGCCTGTAATGATAATATATGTTTGTTATTGAATAATTATTGTTGTTATATGCATTAATTATCATATCTATATTGTATTGGCTGTATCTATTAATTGATTGATATGCATGTAATAAGCCCTTAGTATATAATGATTTGGAAAATAAGTATATAAGTACATGTAGTATATGAGAAGTAATACATATGTAGTACAAATATTTTCATATGATCATAATATTTTGTGTCCATGTTGTTATAATTTACACAGAGAAAACATTTGTGTCATCATGATAACATGTAATTTTGTAAGTTTGATGTGTTTGGACTTTTGATTTTGCCTTTTGATTTTTGATTTTCCTTTTTGAATTTTCCTCGGAGTTCGGTATTTTTGTGTTTTTACTTTTTGCAGGTGTTAAGAGTTGGCGGAAAAAATGGGGGTGTCTTTTTCTTAATTTTTGTGTGTTACATGCAAGTTACTTGTAAATCTTAAGCTGCACTACTATTTTATAACTGGTTAAACAAGAACTGAAGTTATTTTAAATTTGCATGCATATTATTAATTTTTATTACATATATTAAGTATTTTATGGATAATATCATTGCATAGTTCAATTGTTGTTTGAAGCTCAGGGCAAATTAGCTTTTCTGTGGTTAATAAAAGGCTGATCCATTTGAATATTCACAGAACCAAGCCATACACTGAGCCCTTATTTATATGCATCCTTTTACTTTATAAGATGGTAAGAGGTAATTTGTCACTGGAGTTGTGATAGAAATGACAATTAGACTACTAACCATCAGAGTTAAATTTAAATGATAGGAAGCAGTTATCCGCCACCTTAAAGCCTTCAACAAAGAAACAAAAAATAATGTATAGTTGGATAAAAAAAAAAGGCCCATACATGAAAAATATGAAAGAATTAAAACAGGAAAACAAATAGCCTTTAGTAACTTCCAAAAACAAACAATTGAAATAAAAAAAAGGCATTACTCAAAAACAACTACTGTACTTCTTCAGGCTCCTGACTTAGGGCAAGCAAAAAACAACGAGGCAGGGTTAAACATCTGTGTGAGTGCCCAACTCTCCCCTTAACCTGGGACAGCACAACCTTAGAACAAACTGTGAAAATATATTGCAAGTAGGTGAACTAAAAGGATTGGTATACGGTGCAAAAAAAACCTAACATAGAAACAGTGGACACAAAGAACTGAAATAAGAGTACTTTGAGTCACTGAAAGGTAATTAGAAACAATATAACTCAGAAATAAATCATGTTCTCCCAAAAATATTGATAAACCATATGGGAGTATTCATTTTGAAAGTTTTTATTATGGACAATCAATGCATTTGAATGAGGACATGTGGTTGGAAGACCTTACCCCTTTTTTTTTTATATCTTGGGTTTGTAACCCTCATTTTGAAAATATCTGGATCCGCCCCTGCATGGGTTTGATAAAATGTTAAGGTATTAGTTAACTATTAATATATCATATTGATCTACTTTTTGTAATATAAATTGACTATTGGGTCTATTTTTATGGTAACCTTTATCAGCACATTTCTCATGTGAGAGTGTGTGCATCTAAATCTTTTCCCTAATAAAAAATACTTTCATCAGGTGTAAACATGAGTTTTCAATTGATACCCCTCCCATCCCCTCCTGTGAAGGAAAGAGGATCATCTTCTGTCTATATTGATAATATTACTTATCAATTATTAACCTTACTTCCTTCAATCTTATCTTCATTCATAAAACTAATGAGCTTAATCAAAAACTACAAGTGTGTCAATATGTATTCCTTTTGATGTTCATTGCACTGAAGTAATTTGATTAATGGGAGAAGCAGAAAGGCAGCTTAAGCTCTTCTCTCTGTCTATATCAATCAAGTTTTGGTTATTGCATGTGTCTGGTGTAGATCACACACATGTAGATGTACTAATTCAAATCAGCAGATATGAAGAGAATTAATCATCAGTTTCATGCTCAGGTTGATGAGCTTCTCACTGTTCTATGGCAATTTGACACAACTTTCGATATACATATTAAAAATAATTCATCAAATATATTTAGCATAGATCACTTAAAACACTACTTAAATACATTTTAATTGCAAGTTTTTGAAACATGTTCATTTATGTTTTTTGGCACTTGACCTTTTTAAGTTGTAGAGGTGGCCTGGGTCATAAACAAATATTATTTTTGAAAGTCAAAATAATTATAAGGGATCTTGCTATTATAGATGTAAACTCTGTGAATAAAATCTAATGAAATCAATTTAGGCACTATTCACTTTTCTTCAAATAAAAGTGCAAACAAGTTAGTTACTATAGTCCAGTACTGACTAGCATGGGGTTCAAATTATAATTGAATTTACCATAATGTTGTAAGAACTTGTCTGACAGCTCAGAGAACTTTTGAACCAGTCTTCCCAACAGAAGATATAAAGGCAACAATTCCTTGTGGCTGTTTATGACTTCCATCTGGAAAATATGAAAAAAAATATTGGTCCTGTTAGTGTTGGAACTATGAACTTATTGGTAAAAATTGACAAAATTCACTGTCAGTAATACTAATCAATATTAATTATAATAATAATGATATATTTTATCATAGTGTCACATATTTGATCAGACATATATATATATAGAATTACATAAACACAACACAGCAAATATTGAGTCTTATGTAGACTTTTGAGACACTACATGTACAAACATTTCTAAAATCTAAATGTTAATGAATGATTGAGTTAGCGGAAACTATAAAAAGGTATTTATTCTTGTTTTAAATTGAATATGTATTATATTTCACAACTAATATGAAATGATAATTATAGTATAAGAGGAGTGGCACTAACCTTGCTCTCAATATCTTGGAGTATAAAGTCAATGATGTCTGCAGAATCACATCTTTGAACAAGTTTTAAGCAAGCTGTTAAGCAAATGTAAAAGAATTTCATTGGAACTTATTTCACCTAGATGCAGACATAAATTCCAGGATGCTTCCAAATACTTATTTACATATAAAACCTACTAGTGAGATTTTAAAGTCAGGCATAAAACTTAATGAAATTCCTTGTGAGGCAAAAAATGAAGGATATCAGGTATAGAAACCAATATAAGCGTGAACACAAAACACAGCCAAAGGAAACTGAGGAAAAAATATAGGTCACAGGAACTTTATTTTGTCTAAATCCTGTAAAACTAGGAGGTTATGCATATTTGACAATTAAGTATTTTTGAGTTTTTGTATCTTTCCTCTTTGCACCCATGATTCATTGACCAATAAAAATACTGTTCATAATCATTGCAAGTGACATTAAAAATAACAACAACATTGACTTCCATCAGTACTTACCATCCGAAGATGCACCAATAAAGGTTGCATCATCTGTCTGAAGCAAAGCATCTGTAAAAATATAAATGCCTGATAAAATTGGTGGTTTGTATGTCCAAGGCACTATTCTAGAATTATCATTATCAGGTAGTCTCAAAAACAAAACACAATTTTATCATCCTAATTTGCTCTCAAGAGTTTTTTAAAACCAAAGTAACCACCTTTCTTTTATTTTTTTACAATGGACTGCAAAGATTACTTTCCTAAATTTTACACAAAATATTGCACTAAAAAAACTGTGAATAATTCAACTCCCCTACCTGAAAGAACTACAAAAATTTCCTTCCAATACACACTTATAATACATCAGGTAGGAAATACAAAAAAAATAAAATTACAAATTTGTGAAGGACAAATTATCTCCCCTGTCCTTTTCATAAGTCATACTATTTATTTGTACAGATCTGAGATGAGTGTCATAATCTACTACAACTTCACATTTTACATATATCTAAAATTTTTAATTCTTGTGAATCAGAAGCCCAAAGACTTTGTCTAACAAAATCTTTTTAATAATTTACATGCCAGTTATTTTGCTTTTTTACCTAAAATAACATGAATGATATGATAGGTTACATCTTGATCAGACTTTAAATCTTGAAGTACAGTTGGTATCTGGACCAGCTTTGTCAATAAAGCTATGGATGGTGTCTTTCTCAAATGGGATATCTGTGGATCTTCTATTGTCTGTACAATACATGCAACACATGCCACCATGTGATCTGTTGAGTAAATCCACTTCTTGTCATGGCTTATATGGTCTTTATGGAAGTCTTCACACATTCTGAAAAATTGATGGAAGTTTCATGAGCATGAACTGACTTAAGATACAGTGATCTATGTAATGTTACCCTCTGATTTTATTGTAAGGGATACAAGGGTCCTGGAAATACATCTCTGGGAAGACAAAAACAGCTGGTAGGATAACATCATGGTTATATATTTTACTAGTAAGAACTGTATGTCAAATAAAAAAAAGTCAAAATATATTTATCTAGATAAAGATGTTATATATATTATGTTCTCACTTTTACCAGAAACAAATATTTTTTTTAATTTTTTAAGCTAACCAAAAATGTTTCATTTGTTATGCTTGAACATTTTGGGGGATTTAAAATTATATAGGGATGAAGAAAATAAGGAACTGGGTGATACTGTTAATAGTAAAATAATTAATTAATTATAGAAATGGGGAATGTGTCTTTCAAAGTTGTTTTAGTTTTACAGTCACCACACACACAATTTGAACGTCAAATAACGAGCAGTGTTTTCCTGTCACACTTCTTATACCCAAGAATTTGTTCTACATAAACTCATGAACGTATGTTTACGTGTTAAAATATGTTAAAGCAGACACGTTCTGGTCCAAGTAGCAAATTTGAAAATATCGTGCGCTTCAACTTTCATATCTTTCTAAGTTTTGCATTGTACACTAATTCGATCTCCAAATAAAAAGAGCGCTTTTCAACTGCTTCACTCTTCAGATCGGTCTCTCTGCGGTTATAAAGATGTTCTAGGATAGTAAATGTTTAGATGAAGATGAAGACGGCATTGCAGAAGAAAAAAAATTTCTTTCACATTTCAAATTCTCAAAATAACAACAGAAAATATACCCTATGGAAATAATTCAATAAGTGATGATAAACTTTTCATCAAAGTTTCAGATTTTTTAAGAAATGCCACTCGTATGATTCTTACTGTATGGCAAGACGGTTTCTAGATATAATATTAATTTCAAGGTATCTTATAAGTTAACCAGATATCTTATAAAATATATTTTAAACTTAATTAATATCTTATATAATTATTGAGACATCTTATATTTTTCCTCAATCCTCAATCTTATGGCCTTATGGCACAACTCTTCTCATTGGTGCATATTACGCCCTATGTATATCTTCCTCCATGTATTTTCTTCCATGTACTTTAATTTTGTTATTGCTGTTGCTGTTTTAAGTCGTCCTGAACTTACATGCATGAAATGTTTGCCACTGGACCGTTAACTTCAATCAACAATAAATCATATATCTGCCATGGCGGTCGAGTATCACAAAACTTTCTGGTCAGGCCGGGTATATTGAAATAAGAGATAATTCAGAAACAAATATCCAATAATCTGTAGTCTTGTTGTCAAAGAAATATACAAGTAAATTCACTAATCTATTTATTAAAATTCCATTCCGGACACTATTTACATAACATACAGTTTACAAAATGCATAGTTCATATATTCATTGGCACATTACTTTCACACATCAAAAATGGATTTCATTTCAATTCCGCATCAAAATCAGCAACAGTGTCCAATACTGTGCACACCACAGAAAAACGCCACAGGCATAGTGTTCTAAACCACGCAACAGTCTGAGCGGACAAAATATCAAGAGTACATACAGTTGAATAGTAACGACACAACTTTCTATGAATCTATAAGTTCTCCAAAATAAATCGACTAAAAACTGCCCAGAATAATAAAATCCTTTTAACGTTTCATAATGTATAGTTCCTTTCTCACCTTCAATTCTTTTTTAAATAACTTTTCACATTGTATTGTTCTTAAACTTCTTGCCTTCAATCTCCCCAAACACTAAAACAGAAAGCTCTTATATACCTATGATCTCCAAATATTCTCCAAATATTCTCCAACTGACCTAAATATTCTCCAAATATTCTCCAACTGACCTAAATTGCCACCAAATATGCACCAAAATTGCACCAACCTATTTATACATAATACAATACTACTTAAACTAACACATGCTAAAAGGCTATGACCTCTATGGAATCAGATACATTACAAACTACTGATAACTATACTAGCTATGATACAAAAATAAAATGTAAAAGAATGAAATAAATGACTTTAGCAGATGATAACCAAAACATTAATATGACGGAAATAATTACAGTGGACATAAAATTACACTTGTACATATCTATTCTAAAGGTAACTTTTAAACAGATATTTTATGTGATATCTGGTATAGTTACAATGTAACAGGCTATCTTTTAAAGTATATATTATATCTTAATATAAGATATCTCAAGTTTTAAAATAAACTGAAGATGATATCTTTTCAACAAAATGAAATGTGTCTTATAACCTATAGATATCTTTAGAAACTGTTAAACGTAAAAGATATCTTAAAAATGAAATAAATATAAAAAAAAAACGGCTTGCCATATGTCTATAGGTAATCTTTAGTTGTAATGAATTGCAGTCAGAATTTTACAGAGTTTTCATGAATTTTTAACATAAAATTATTTTCAAAAAGAATAATTAGGTGTAGCATGCGATTGACTAATACGATTTTTTTTATTAGATTTCATTGACTTTGAACTAGTTTTGTATTCGCTTTCTATCATACATAAACGGTGTTCTTTTTGTGGTTAGGGATGAGGGATGGATAAATATACCCTGTCAACGGTCCAGTCTGTGTTAATGTTTGATGTGTCTCTGGTTTGTATCGATATAATGCTTTTTTTAACGGATTTTTACAGTTTGCTCCTATGTTGTGATGTTACACCACTGTTCCAGGTTAGGGGAAGGGGGGGGGGGGGTAAACAAGTTTAACCACATCGACTGTCGTTGATTATAGTCTGGCAAATTCGTTTTTCGTCAATTGTTTTGTTCTGTGTTAGTTCGTTAGTCTTCTCAATTTCACTGTTTCACATTTTGCATGTCGGGCCTTATTTTTGAAGATCTCACGGGTGCCTATACTTGCCAACATCCACCTTATTTCAACATTGTTTGATAGGTGCCTCATTTGAAATTATACTTATTCTCCCTATTCTTATACAGATTTTTACCGTTTATTCATTGTTAAATTAATATTCAAAATGACCTGCACCTAACCCGCCTAGAAACATTAAGTTAGGCCAATCTGCATAACCTGTATCCAGAAAAAAATCAATAGAACATATTGAATTCGTCAAGTCTCGGTTATTGTATAGAAAGGTATATACTATGAAAATTAGAGCACGGGGCTTTGCCCCAAGCTCTTATTTTCATAGTATATACCTCTCTATACAATATCCAATTTAGCGCATATTTACAACTTGAGTAATTTTGTAATTAGTCTATTGATATGTTTTGGCTGACTGGATGTAGCTCAATTACGTAGTGTTGTAAATCTACTCACTATAATATCATTGTAAAAATGGGATTTCAAAAGGCCCTTGAATTTAGAATGTAAAGAAGGTATCTGCTGGTGTAAGTATGCTTATTGATAGAAAGCGTTGTTTTACTATACATGTACTTATTTACATGGTAAGATGACAAAATGAATTGACCAAGAGTAGACAATTCTTAAATTGCAGTGAAAGCTTTACATTCTTGAAAACATTTTTCTAATTTCACATAAAACCTAAAACTATTTTTACAATGCTTTAGAATGAGTACAAAAAGTTGGATCCCCTCCCACATCTTTGATTGAAACACCTTTTAAAAATGGCTGGATCTGCCCCTGGTATGTACCCATAGGTAGCCTAGTGGATAGTTTATATGCATGAAATATTTGTCACTGGACATTAGGCAACCAATTATCGACCAATATATGACTAAATATATCAAATTGCTTTATTAAGGAATCAACCATTTGATTTTCGGGGGGGGGGGGGGGGGGGCTATGGATTTATTTATTTTTTAAACTGGAAACAAACTTTTTTTCCAAAAAATATCCATAGCCATAGTTAAATTTGGAACACAGAATTTATTTCAAAATAGCCAGTAGCAATTTTTGTTCTATTATCTTGATTACAATACAATGAAATCTTAGCTACCTTTGTGGTCATTCATGCGTAGTTACTTAGTACACATGTAAGTATGTGCTAATACCAAGAAACACCTATAGATAATTATTACAATTTTCTAGGTCAATAAAGAATCAATTAGAGTGTTAAAAAAAACAATTTACTTGGTCCACTCCAGCATGGTTTGGCGATCAAAAGCCATGTAAAAGAACTACTTAAATTCACTCCTAATACCACGCATTTTAGATTGTTTCATGAATTATAAACAGCACACAAACTGACCACAGTAGCCGTTATGGATTTTTCAGAAAGCTTCTTTCAATATTTATATTTTACAGTTAGTGAATTTTAAACTAAAAAAGGCATCGATACTTATGTCTTAGAATGCATATTTGGTATATACCACAACCGTCAAATAGAAACTACGTTAGTTGACACGGACCATACTTTATTTATTGAACATTGGCATACTAAATGTATATTTTTGATTTCCCTATTGCCTTTAAATTTTAAGTATTTGTGCTGTTTGTTTTTAGCTGCTTTGTCTTGCATTGCCACTTTGGAACTTTCCGTTTATGATGTCCTTTCTGTCATCGTCTTTTTACTCGAGGTTGAAAACATAACTTCTTAGTTGATTTTAAAGCACCAATTATTTGATATGGATTCCATGGATCAAAATATCGCCCCCCCCCCCCCCTCCCCCATTAAAAGCTACGTTTTGGTGTTCCCTATACAACTTGCGAATATATGCAAAAGCTACATCAATTCCTGTAGATTTATATTCTGATATCAGCAAATACTTTGGTATATAAACAGTGTATACATATCTGTACCTACATATTTTGTGATCACTGCTGACGCGCACAGCTTCTAACTTACTGGTAAGTGCCATTTTATCTTCGATGCCAAAAATACATCGAACTGTATTCACTGCAATTTAGTTTATATCTTGATACATTTAAGTGATTCAACAGATTTTATTGCTCGCTTGCCAAAATATATGACTACAAGTAATTGTTATTAATTTTAATATCATCAAATTATAATTGGCGCGAATAGCATGTGGAACTGCTACAAGTTGCCAAGCTTAGTTTATACAATATCGAAGAAAAAATAATACTTCATGATAATGGATTTTAGTTTAGACTATAGATCTTACATGTTTGGTGGTATAAATTTGTGTGTACAGGACATTTTCAAATAGTAGTTCTATTTTTTTTAATTCAATGGCACCACTGTAATTTGTTTTATAATCGACGGTATAGCAACATATTTACAACATACATGAATGAGTAAATGACCCAATCTTTGTTAAATGTTTTTTTATTTTTAAACGACTGGCATATTTGAAACTTTTCCTGAGTATGTCGCAGACACTGAGTTCTTTTCTCAAATCTGAATCATGCAACTATTGCATAATAACCATGGTGCCAACATCCCCATGGTACCAAAAACTATAGACCACAAAAAATACATCTCAAATATATGATTATGATAATTTTATGAGATTAACTTCGTACACAGAATGAAATGGATCTCGCCGAGCTTTGCTCCTGTTTAGTAGCGAATGCAAATAAATTCAATAAATTCTGGCATTGTACAGATTATTTTATTATCCTGTATTTAGGTTGTTAATTGATATTCGTTTCCTATGTCTTTTAAAGAATTCGACATTGCTAAGACACGGACAACGAAATTCTCTTTTCACAATTGATGTTATTTGTGCAAAAATTGCAGGAATAAAATTCATTTAAAATGAATAAGTGTCTATATTCTGTACCATGTAACTAGAGATTGGAAACAGTATTAACGTGTTACCGTCTACTGAAACAACATTTATTAATTTGATAGCAATCTAGTTTAGCTTTCGTGTAATTATGAAAACAAAGAATCACAACAACTTTTTTTAACAGTTTCCAAAAATTTCACATGTACAACTTCTGCACGAAAGACGTTATTCAGTGTTACACATTGCTGTTGACAATTTTAAAACATTATTGCATATTTTTGGTTTGGTAAAGAATGTATTTCTCATTTTGTTTTCATTGCACACATTTGTTAATATTCAAAAACAATGCATTTTAATGGTATATTTTAGTGTTTAAAATTTGATAAAATGATCAGAAAAGTGAACACTAGCTTGTATTTTGTTGTGAGTTTTGTTAAGGTTATGAATAAAAATGAGAATGGAAATGGGGAATGTTTCAAAGAGACAACAACTCGACCAAATAAAAAAACAACAGCAGAAGGTCACCAACAGGTCTTCAATGTAGCGAGAAATTCCCGCACCCGGAGGCGTCCTTCAGCTGGCCCCTAAACAAATATATACTAGTTCAGTGATAATGAAAGCCATACTAATTTCCAAATTGTACACAAGAAACTAAAATTAAAATAATACAAGACTAACAAAGGCCAGAGTCTCCCGACTTGGGACAGGCGCAAAAATGCGGCGGGGTTAAACATGTTTGTGAGATCTCAACCCTCCCCCTATACCTCTAACCAATGTAGAAAAGTAAAATGCATTTAGAAATAGTCCTGATGTCAAAATAATCCAAGGAAAATTGTGCTGGCACAGCTATTTTCATCTATACATTAAATTCAAGATGCAACAGTTCAAAATTCTTGAAAAAAGCAATTAAGCATAGCCGAATATAAACTCGCATGTCATTATCTGAGTTCAAGTAACTATTTTAGGTACACTGTCATAGAGACAGATACTGGACGCGAAAATGAACAATAAAAATCATAAGTGAAGTTTTAAAAAAGTACACTACATCCATGCTGGGAACGGTATATCTAACCATGGAAGTAATATTTAAATATTACTTCCATGATCTAACTGTCAATATATATGTTCCTGGTCCATGAATGTGTTCTCCTCGATACCAACAATGAGAGCCATGCTTAAAATATAGCGCGCGAAAAAAATAAACATTTCTATAATAATATTTTTATTTCCCAATGCCAAATCAAAGGGCTCATTGTAGATTATTTGAAGCATATCAACTCATTTATTGGTACAGACAATATAATAAGATAATAATACAATAAGAAACATGTTTATGTACAGCGCGCGAAAGCATGTAACATTTCTATACTAATATTGTTATTTTCCTAATGGCAAATCAAAGGGCTCATTACAAGCATATCAATTAACAGATACAGACAATACAACATAGTTTTGACCAATTATACATTACTGTCGGTGGCGTTTTGTACTAGCGGAAAATGAAAATCATGATCTGAAACAAAATGAAACGAAATATATATTTGCTCGTGTGCTTGCCTCACGGTATTGACAGCAGTCACATTTAAACCGATTAACAATATCGGAATTTACAGTGCGCTGTTAGAACCACTTAACTTGCTGTTATATATGAATTGTTTTCAGCTGTTGACATCTGTAAACATGTTAATCTTATCAAAACAATCTAGGAAGCAAATATTCCACTAATCTGTGTTTGCTGTCTCTTTACGATTTATTGATGGATTAATTAATTTGTTTAAAGTTCGAATAAATGTGATAGTTCTATGATTGTATGTGATTGTGTTTTGTATGTACTTACCTCTTGTTTCACATGTCAATGTAATGGAGTGTTTTTTCGAGGTTTTTTTTAAAAAGCATAAACAAAAATAATATAAAAATAAAATTTCACGTTATTAATATACATAGCATGCTTCGAAGAAGACATGTGTTAGGTGTTTTTGATTTTGTTTTTCATGATTCCAATTAATCTTTTATATATTACGCAACATTCCAAAATTTGTAAAAAAAAATGCAAATCGTAGGCAATATTAAAAGGCGCATGTGTGTTATTCAGATAACCGTAATATGAGTACAAAATAGTATTTATGAAATATATACATTAATGTACACTCCTATTAAATAATTTCATGTTTTGTATGTTGTAACAACAAATTATAACCACAGTTAAATTCCTAAACAAAAATATCTGTACAAGGACAAAAACTGATTTACATCTCTCCTCATCAATCACATATTTATCTATCTTGTATACATAGTTGGATTGAAGAGGAAGTGAGAGGTATATTTGTATCTTCCGGCAACAGACGCCCCTGGCAACAAGACACTTCCTTAAGTAGCATCCCAGCATCTTTCTTTGCTTTCATAACACATTGAACGATTGGTTAAAAACACACCCCCTTTAATATTTCCACTTATCAAACGAGTTTTAACAAAATTATAGAAAATCTTATCGTCTTTTACACTGCCGTATATAAATAGAGAATCAAGATAATAAAGCTTTACAGAACAGCTTTTGAAAGTAAGTATATTAGTGTGTTTTGATTGCCTGGACTTTTAAAGTATATTAATTAAGATATGATTAGTTCAATACCATATTTATATGCAAAGTTGCTGTTGGAATTTGCATAGTATACTTTTTGATTTGTGTCGCTTTTTTCAGCCAAAGAGCTGATTCTAGTGGGTTAACTTGTGTAGTAGTTGTCCAGAGTTTAGACGATCTCCGAGTTTCGCCAGTTTCGGCACCAACTATATATTTTGGAGTT
The DNA here is from genome assembly GCF_036588685.1 of Mytilus trossulus. Lineage (NCBI taxonomy): Eukaryota > Metazoa > Mollusca > Bivalvia > Mytilida > Mytilidae > Mytilus > Mytilus trossulus. The sequence goes on from NC_086379.1 coordinate 78,710,803, forward strand.
TTGTACCATACACATAAGCCAAGATGCCCGGAATTCTACCCGATGATCCAGATTATAAGTATCTGTGCGTAGATAAAAAGGATTTAATGCAATTGCAGACAGTGCCTTTTGATGGAAAAAAGAATTGCTGGGTTCCAGATGAGAAGCTTGGATTTGTTGCGGCCGAAATTCAATCATCAAAAGGAGATGATATTACAGTTAAAACTGTGGAGAAAATGGATGTAAGTTTGTTTGTTTTTGTTTATCATTATTGTACCCTTAAGACGGCACAATGGTCTGAGTTGTGACATAGAAAACTAAGTTGCATCTCAAAACCGATATACTTTATCACTATTGTACTCTTAAGTAGGACCAATGATCTAACTTGCGACATTAATAACCTAATTGCATCTCAAATCTGATATAATTAATAATTTCAAGCAAAACTCTTTTTGACCTGCTTTCAAAGAATCTGAAATTTAATGTGCATACCGACTCTTGTATTATATTATCTGTTTTACAGCTGTATATTAGTCCTAAATATACGTGAAATATTTGCCACTGGACGTTAAGCAAACAACAACAATCAATCAATCAATTAATCACAGATGCATACATTTGAACCCAAAATCAGAATCAATGTATCTAGCTCCCAATATACAGCCATTTTAAAAAGTCTCAATTTATAACATGACATGTATGTTTTAAGTACTAAATCCTATCGATATTATCAATTGATTGTCAAATTCTATAAGAAGGAAGAAAACAACAACAACATTAGAACAATAATTGTAATCAGCTTTATTATGTTTTTAATTATTCGTCTCTTGAATTTCAGACTAAAACTGTTAAAAAAGACGATATCCAACAGATGAATCCACCAAAATTTGAAAAGATCGAAGACATGGCAAACTTGACCTATTTGAACGAAGCCTCTGTCTTACACAATTTAAGAGCAAGATACGCTAGTGGTTTAATCTATGTGAGTATCAATTAACTTTGAAATTATTCTCCCTTGGTACACTCCCCTTGTAACATGATACCGACAAATACGAAGAGCTATTGTTGCCGTATTTATCTTGGAGGCAGTACCATGAAGCTATGACGTCAGAGTTATCAGATGATGGCAAACATCTTCTTAATCAAAATGTTTATGTATGATCTCCTCCTATACTACTGATTGATGTTTATCTGAATCTGAGCTTTTTAAATTTTATTTGATCATTCATGGATATTAACTATACACAATAATGATTGTCAAAGATTGTGCAAGACATTCAAATACACACATTACGGCACATATGATAATACGATTAAATAAACTTTTCCCCAATAATATGAATAAGTCCAGCACTGAACCATGGACAAGCAGAAACAAAATAATAGAATTGCATATTGGGTCCATCCTGTCACAATAGTTATCAAGGATCGATGCTTTTAAATTAAAAAAAAAGTATTTGAAATTAAATCTCAAATACCAATGACAATAATGATTATAAAACTATTTAAGGACAAACCAAATATTTTTTTTGCAGAATAATGAACAAGATTTTTTCAACTGTTTTATTAATTAGCTATTACTTCTCTTTTAATTACCATAAACCACTCATTTATTTTATTAAGTTGGATTTGGTATTATTCATCTACTGTTATATCGGTAAAATGACCTATACATATTTTAACGAGTTTTCCCGAGCCTAAACTTATGATAAACAGTTTTGATGCCAAGACACATAACCATTATGTTTCAAGAATCAAGTCTTTGATATGTTTTTCATAAAATAACACTGTTTACTAAGTTGAGGATTATCAATCAGTAGAACTATTTATTGAGTTAAGGATTATCACTCCGTTTTATATTACTTCTGGTTAAATTGCAATTTGCAACTTAGAATAGTTTCCTTATTGATATAAGGTTTATACCCTTTCACATGTCAATAAAGATGGTCTTGCACTTTTTTGTCGTTTTCAACAATTTTCTAGGTGTTCGTGTGACATAAGTTGTTTAAAAAAGTGTCAATGCATTGCAGCATTTTCAAATGGTTACTAGCACTTCAGTAAATAGTGTTATCATAACTTTCACAAATAGAGGCAATGTAAATAAAGTTGATCTCACCGAAGCCTAGACCAATACATCCTACATCTTTATCGTTTTTACATTTGCTTCGATAAACCTAGCAATTAAAAAGATTTTTTCTTTTCTTTATTGGTTTATTCGACTGTTTTTTGCTATTTGGTCCGGTTGTTGTCTCTTTGATACGTTCCCCATTTCCATTCTCAATTTTATATGTGTTATCTAACATATCTCTGATTATATATTGATATTGGAAGATGTGGTATGAGTGCCAATGGGACATCTCTCCATCCTAGTAACAATTTATAAAAGTATACCATTGTAGGTCAAGGTAAGGCCTTCAACACAGATCCTTTGCTCACACCGAACAGCCACCTATAAAGGGCCCCAACAACTACTATATGTGTAAAACCATTCAAACAGGAAAACCAACGGTCTTATCAAAGTAACAATGTTCACTATTAATAATTAATGTAAGGCAATATTTATATTCACTATGGAAAAGTGAACAAATTTGTAGCATCATAACCAAAACGACTTTTAACCTCTCAATTTATGCTTATTTCAGACCTACTCTGGACTCTTTTGTGTTGTCATCAATCCATACCGATGGCTATCAATCTACACAGACAGCATCATACAAAAATTCAAAGGAAAGAGGAGGACCGAAATGCCACCTCATCTTTTCTCTGTAGCTGATAACGCTTACCAGTTCATGTTGCAAGGTAGGTCTCATTTTTGGAAAAGGGGGCGCAGTTTTTTTAAGTTCAATATTTTAAATGAAAATTCATAAGCTCTTTTGTTCTTGTGGAAAGTACCGTGTTCACATCCTATACCACAAAGGATAGAATTTTTGTACACAACTAAACATATGATAAATATTTTCACTTAAAATTTAAACTATTACCAAACTAAATGTCTAACAATTAAGAGATTTAGATGTGAAAGATAATATAAAACAAAATTCCATATTGTAGTCTTAGATAAAAGTTCAAAGACAAAGACAAAAATTCCGAAATTGCAACAAGAAAAACTTGTAATGTTGATTTCATTTTGAATTATTGGATCCTATTTCTGCATCTTACAATATTTTTCGATGCACTGTATCACTTTCTATTCTAAAATTGTTTGTTATTTTTTTCAGATCGAGAAAATCAATCAATGTTGATTACGTAAGTATAACATTGACACTGTTTTAATATAAGTTATAATAGAGGGTCTTACAGAATAGGGTAACAAAAGTGAAGAATAAAGGACAACACATATAGTATACACAATGGAGAAACACAGAAAAAAGTATAGAGCCTCAAGGGGTACTCGATTATAAGGAATAGAGAATGATGGGTAAAAAAAAAAATAGAAAAATTTATGTTAAGGTGGTACCCAACACTTTCACTAAAATTAATTTGGCTCGTTTCATTTTCATAAAATTTTGACATAGTATTTACTTTGAGCCTTTGACAAAAATATAAAAAATTCAAAAAATTTGAACCAAGCCTTTTATCAGAAAATTGACTTCTAATCATATTTCATGCTATTATGAAATGAATTTAAGTGTTTGATATTTCTTTACTTGGAAATAGCATAAGTCTCTTCTAGGAGCGTAAAACTAAATCTAGGCATGAGGTCTTAGTGAAATTCAAATTCAAAGTAATATATTTCTCAGTGAATTTCCCTATATAATTGAATGATGTTATCTTGAGTTTTGTCTTGTTACCTCAAGTGGCGAATCTGGTGCCGGGAAAACAGAGAATACAAAGAAAGTCATTATGTATTTCGCACGAGTTGCTGCAAACTTATATAAAGGAGACAAACATAGTGTGGAACAGAAAAAATTCGTAAGTCAGTGTGCGTCTCAAAAGCTATGGTTTTGATTGACCACTTCCAAATGTTCAACAGTGAAATGTAGTTTTGGCTTTTAAAAAAAAAAACTAGCAGGGGGTAAAATTTAAAAGCAGTCTTGTCAGTTTTATATATATAGTGGTATTTCAAAATCAGGCAAAAGAGACTAACACACAAAGCCCAACGTAAGATATTAGTTGTTTTATTATTATTCTTTATAAATTGTGTTATTCAGTGGCGAATCTGGAGCTGGTAAGACAGAAAACACGAAAAAAGTAATCATGTACTTTGCCAAAGTTGCTGCTTCACTTGGCAAAAAGGACAAGGAAGAAGAGCCTGTACTAGCAGAAGGAAAAAAGAAGGTTGTACAGGATTTCTAACCCCGTGTGTGGAAGCATGATAGTTTTACTTATCTGTAGCTATAATGAAACTGTTCTCGTGTTCAGATCTGTGATTGTTATCAAAGACAAAGCTTTTATGTTTTTCTTTCCATAACAACAGATGCAGGGTTGAAGATGACACTGTTTTGTTATTCAAGCTGCAGCCCCCTCACATTACTTTTTTTTTTAAAGATTTAAGTTTCGTTTACACTACCCACCTGCATGTATTTCCACATTCCCCCCAATTTCAACGTCCTATATTCAATCATACACTCCGAGTCATTTGATCTTATTGATTTCAATCCTAGCATGTTATTCCTACTTTGGGATTACACCTCTAGATCTGGTGTCGACAAATGTCTTGCTGTCACACTGAACCTTATAAGTGTGTGAAGTGGGATTACACCTCTAGATCCGGTGTCGACATACGCCATGCTGTCACACTGTACCTTTTGAGTGTGTGAAGAGTAACATTTTAGCACAAACAAAAGTCTAAATAATTCACAGTATAGGTTTTATTTCTAATATTGTAGCAGTAGGAATAATTTTTATTAATATACTATAGTCTTTAGTTTTTAAATAAACACCACAGAAGCATAATTCATTATCAACGAAATTTACATAGTTTACTTTTCAAGAATATATGAAATTCTGCAAATAACAGTTCTCAACTGTAACTACGTTTCACTGCTTAAAGGAACTTGCTGCATTCTCTGATATTGAATTTAACAATTGCATGTGGTGATTTTTCAGCAAAACTGCACTTTTTTAGAGTCACGATTAATCGAAATCTCTTTATGGAATTTTGCTTACACGAAATGTATACTGAACTGCATGATAAGATTTATTTTATTTTATTAAAGTTAAATCAGTTTCTCAAACTTTAGTAAATTGATTAGAAATTTGCAATAATTTGTTTTGTACTTATTGAGTCAACTTAAATATTCCAGATCATTTAAGAAACATTTATCATGTAAAATTAAAGCTTGTCATATATAAACAAATCTAATGTTTGAATAAATGTACATAAACAGCTGAAGAACAAGAAGAATATTTTACAATCGTATGTTATAGCAATAATTGTATTAATAACATGCGTTTTTCTTTTCTTTTTTCTCTTTCCCTTTCCCTTAAACAAAACATACAGAGTTCCCTAGAAGATCAGATTATTCAGGCCAATCCTGTACTTGAAGCTTATGGTAACGCTAAGACCATGCGTAACAATAACTCGTCAAGATTCGTAAGTACGGAGCTCCAGAGCTCAACCGTGTGATTCTGACCTTCTTGAAACACTACCCTCTGCACTTACCCTACTTTCACCTGTGTGATACTTTGTAGTGATTTTTTTGTAGTATATGTATACACTTTAAAATAAAATATCTCATTGACAACCTTTCTGATAACATGCAGACTAACACAAGTTCTTACGAGTAGAAATATGCTGCATTTTCCAAAATGATTTGATTTATAGTTTTGGCGGAAATATAGCATTTTACAACAAAAGCAGCTTCTGCATATTTTCATAACAGGGTATATAAATGATAATACCAAGATTTTAAAATTTTATTTAAAACTCTGAAAAATAATACTTTTTTTGGCAAATAATCTTATACATGTATATCAGATTGTCAGAGATTTTTTTTAAAGTGTTCATATATAAATAATACAGGAAATTTTTTCAACAGTCCGAAGGATGTTGAATTATTTTCCAATTCTTTGAGAATGTTTTAGTCTAACCTGATTTTGTACGTTTTAACCTTTCCCTTTTGTTGTTACCTTTGTCATGTTTAGGGAAACCTAGAGGATCAAATCATTCAAGCTAACCCTGTACTGGAAGCATTTGGCAATGCCAAGACGGTGAGAAATAACAACTCGTCTAGATTTGTAAGTATTTCATTTCGACAGACAGCAAGCATTTCGAATCTATCAAAGCATTTCACATATTTGTGAAATATTTTCAACTTTGTATAATTATTTAAATTATCTCAAATTCATTTACACGACGAGTGACACGTGGTGTACAAACAGCTGGATAAGGGAATGCGAGGCAAATGCTTAGAAAACTGACAAATGAGAAAACAGCATTGACTATATTCAGAACCAGCTTGGTTGCGAATCAATTGATGGTTTTAGTGTTACTGGACATGTTGGATTCACCGAACGGTCATATTTAAAAGATTATCTGGCATGACGTAGCAACAAACATAAGAAACCAGGGTTTTTGGTTTGTAGTGTGTTCTCCCGTGTGATGTTTGAAACCCTAGATTTTAACCACATGATCAAATTTACATAGTATCTCTTTTCAAAAACACAAATGTATGTACAGGTTTGACACAACATTCTTCATGAATAATTGACACGAATTATTTACATTTATCAATTTCATGCTTACTTCCATATAAACCATTGACAAGTAAAAAATAATAATAATATGATTAATTTCTCTCATTTTACCTTTCAAATTGCAAATACGAAATAACTTATTTACCATGCAAGGTTGTGTTGAACCTGATATATATAGTAGCATAGAACATTTTATCACTTTGCATGCACTATTCCACCTTCTCTACCAATAGAATAGTCTTGTCCATAATGAACATTTCTTGTATATATGATGTTTAATATTATTGTTTGCGTTTAATACTTAATTTGAGTAATTTGTTTGAATCATCCACATTGCAACGTACTGGATCACTGAGAATTATAATATAAGTAAAACAGAGAATTGACAACTCCTGTCTTTTTTCAACCATATCATTTTCATTTGCTACACTGTATTCGTTTAATTTTTCAGGGAAAATTTATCCGTATTCACTTTGGACCTACAGGCAAAATCGCCGGTGCTGACATTGAAACATGTAAGTTTTTTTTGTTTTTTTTTACATTTTCATGTTAAATTTGCAACACATTATTATGACAATAAAGACAGGTTAAATGCATTAAAACACGTTTTAATAGTGACCAAAATAATACAATTGGATTTTTTTGTTGTTGTTATTTTTGTACTTTTACCGTTAACAATAAATGATTTTTACTTGATTTCTGTTTTTCAGATTTGTTAGAGAAGTCTCGTGTAACTTTCCAACAATCTGCCGAGCGAGATTACCATATCTTCTACATGTTGCTGTCTAATGCCTATCCCAAGTATCATGGTAAGTGATTCCAAAACGTTACTGAATTATTTTGTTAACTTTGATTTCTCGACTTTTAGAAGAAAAACAAGTTTTGTGTGTTTCGTTTTTTCGGCATCAATGTTTAAAGGTCGAGAAATCGGAGTTTAAAGTTTGAACCAGTTTTTACCTTTTTTTCCATTATGGAGTTTACCTTACCTTGAAAACCTTTATTATTTACATTGCAAACCAGAGTGAATTCCTTAGTAATCCATAAACACCTATATGGACAAATAGTGTTTTGTATTTTTTACCTGTTTGATACCCAAAATAACCGATGCCAGGTAAGTATAGTACCATGAGAGTGAACCTTGAGAATAGTTGCATGTGATTTACCCCGACAATCAAATTTACAATATTTACCATATACCATTAACCAGTTTGTATTATACCTTCCTCAAATGTGTTTTCATGAAAGTGTCAATAGTGACTTACTAGGACCACCACATGGATTACCCTTACCTACCACTACCATTACTGAGGGTCTATACTCTACACTAATGGTAGTGGCCCTTTACCTTAGTGTGATCTATAACCATGTCCCTTTTATTAACCAATTCTTTCAGAAATGATGCTGCTCACACCTGACCCCGCATTGTTCTCCTTCATTAACCAAGGAGCTCTTACCGTGGATGGTATTGATGACGTTGAGGAAATGAAAATCGCCGACGTGAGTAAACTGTTCCAATGAGCCAGGAACGACAGAAGTTTTTATTTGATTGAAAAAAAATACACTCCTCAGATAATTGCTTTAATTTTAAAGTAAAAAAAATTAACTCAGTTCTAAAATTATGGCGGTTTTTTTAGTGGGGTGAGCAAAACATTGTTTTTGTGGTCGGAATATAATCATATTTTTGAGTGATTCACATAAATCTAAATAAGATAAGTTTCTGCTGCAAAATTATTCAGATCTACTTTGAAAAGTTTCTGAAATTTCAAACATTGAAATGAGGAGCAAAATAGTGTTGTTATATATTTGTCTTTTAGTTTATTGTACAATTTTAATGCAGTTATATATTAATTTGCTCATGTTCATTTTTCATTTTTATTGAATGTTATATAATTATAAACTGTTCTATTTATAATTGTCTATTCATTTATAATTGTTTATTCTTTCGAACAATTCAAGTATACATTTTTTCTTAATTTTTGTATCGCATCATTTAAGTATAATATCAAATATTTGAACATTATTCTATTGCATCATTAAGTATAATAATATAACGTATTTGTATACTGTTCTATCGTATTGTTTTAAAAAAGAATAAACCGTGGATAAAGACATAACTGAATTATAACGGTATTCTATACCTTTGAGTAATACCATGTATTTCATATAACTTTCAGTCTTCCTTTGACATCTTGGGCTTCTCTTACGAGGAGAAGACCAGCTTATATAAGTGTACTGCATCAGTCATGCACATGGGAGAGATGAAATTCAAACAAAGACCCCGTGAGGAACAAGCTGAAGCCGATGGAACTGCCGGTAAATAGGATATGAATATGTACAAGTTTTTGTTTGTTTGGCACAATGTGCTATCTTGAATAAATGTCTTTTTTTTCATTTGATATATTTTTGTTTTATAGTGAAGAAATTGACGTGTGAAAATCGGTCTATTTTTAAATACTTTACGTTGACTTCTGGATGTCATTTGGTTGTGCCATTCATGAACATGCATGACATATTGTTCACTGGACGTTAAGCCACCAGCAACCAATAAATCTTTTGATTATGGGTGTCATTAGGTTGCTATCTCATTGACGTATTCTGCACGTAACCCTTATAATATCTAAATCTCTATTTATATATTTCCAATCTTTGAATACAAAATATAGACACCTCTTTAGTACAGTGTTCTTTAGTATATTATTATGTGTCAAATTAGTACTCTTTCAATATTGAAATCTTATATTTTGCAGATGCTGAAAAGGCTGCATTCTTGCTTGGTGTCAATTCTAATGATTTGATAAAATCTCTGCTTAAACCTAAGATCAAAGTTGGCAATGAGGTTGTCACACAAGGCCGTACAAGAGAACAGGTAGGGATTGCGTTTAGTATTTGTACTTCAAGCTGGCTAATTAGGTTTTAGTTGGTACAGTAGTTCTCAATAAAAAAAACCAATATGTTTGATGATTCTTATCATTTTTAAGAAGTACGTTATCATAGATATTCTATGTATACACAACTTAAGAAAAGGATTTAACTCTCTTGTTGAGTGTAGTCCGTTTTTCCGCTTTTGTTGAATGCTTGAATTGTCAGCTTAGGAAATACATATTCTACTACGGAATCGAGCGTAATGCGTTAAATCCTCTCCTCTCTTGAGATATTCAAATTCAAAAATTTTAAATCAAAAATTGTCTCCGACCTTTTTTATAAACATTTTGTTCTGTATACTTGTTATTTCCTATTCTTAAATATTGTATAATAATTACAAAACATTTTTCCAGGTTCTGTACTCAGTTAGTGCCATGGCTAAATCTTTGTATGACCGTATGTTCAAATGGTTGGTAACCAGAGTAAACCAAACCCTTGACACCAAGAATAAGAGAAACTATTTCATTGGTGTACTGGATATTGCTGGTTTTGAAATTTTCAATGTAAGTAAAGCATTTTCTTATATTTCCAAACTATATTAACACATTGAGTAATAATGTGAGAAAATGTTATGGTAATTCACGTGAACATATTTACGTTAATTGTAATAATTGTTATTGCTTTTTTGAAACGGAGTCCAAAGATATTTCTTATTTTGTATTTTAGTACAATACCTTTGAACAACTGTGTATTAACTATACTAACGAGAGGTTACAGCAGTTCTTCAACCACCACATGTTCATTCTGGAACAAGAAGAATACAAGAAGGAGGGTATCGTGTGGGAGTTCATCGATTTTGGTATGGACTTGCAAGCCTGTATCGATTTGATCGAAAAGGTAATTGATATTCACTTGTTTTGATTTTTTTTGCTTCATGGAAGACTATTAAATTGGTTCTATTGCAAATACTTTTATCCTGAAACAATATTTATGAACATGTGTTATCATATGTTTTGTTTTCTGTTGCTGGAAATTTTTCATGTGTCAGTTTGTTTTCTGTTAGTTCAAGTTTTTATATTTTTTGTTTTCTACTAGTTAACGTTTTTATTTGTTTTGTTTTCTACTGGTTAACGTTTGTATATGTTTTGTTTTCTGTTGCCTCAAACTTTGACGTTTCAATATTCTATAATGTACTTAATGAAATTGAGAATGTAAATGGGGAATGTGTCAATGAGACAACAACCCGACCATAGAGCAGACACCATATGGAATGATAAAATCGTTTTGTATAACATCATTGTTCTCTTCATTTCAGCCCATGGGTATCCTTTCCATCCTTGAAGAGGAATGCATGTTCCCTAAAGCCGACGACAAGTCGTTTAAAGATAAACTGTTTGCCAACCACTTGGGAAAATCACCTAACTTTGGCAGACCAGGAAATGCCTCCAAAGGAAAGGGACAATCTGATTTTGAGCTCCATCACTATGCTGGAATTGTAAGATTTTTTAACATGTTGATCGTATGTTTTTATGATTGGTAATTATTAACGAAAAAGTCTCAGTTGAGTCAGCTTTGTCACTTTTGAAATAATTTTAATCTAAGTGCTTAATGGAAAAGCTATTTCATACTTTTAAACGTTTTACGCAAACAATATGAGCTTGAAATCACGACAATTATTTAATTTTGTTTATAAAATTGATTTTTTTATGTAAACTTTGGAAAAGTTTCGGTTTTTCAAAACTGTGTCAGAAATATGACAGTTGTTATCTATTCGTTTGATATGCATGAGCTTTTGATTTTGCCATATGATTAGGGATTTTCTGTTTTAAAATTTGAACTTTCCTCGGAGTTCAGTATTTTTGTGATTTTTGTGATTTTACCTTTATTTTATATTTTTGAACAGGTGCCATACAGTACTGTTGGTTGGCTAGAAAAGAACAAAGATCCAATCAACGAAACTGTCGTGGAACTTCTGTCTCATTCAAAGGAACATTTGGTCCAAACTCTCTTTGCTGCAAACAAAGACGCAGGTAACGACTAAATTGTTAAAAACTGTAAGGACATATGCATTCGGGAATAATCAACCAATATCTACACTTAAAATGTTTGAAGGCTCAAGAGCTCAACTTTTCTGTTACAAACATGGTCAAACTTATAGTTTAAAAAAAGGTTGGACTGATTATTGAAATATATTTAATTTTCCAAAGCTTAAACTAGCTGAATACAATCTGAGAAAAACATTATTCATTCTTATTTCCTAAACTTCAGAGACCACAGGAACACACAAAAAGAGGAAGTCCAGTGCGTTCCAGACTATTTCAGCTCTTCACAAAGTACGTATATTTTTAAAGCACCTTTACTATATATATATATTCGTTTACTGTTATCATATAAATTGGTTTTGCATATATTTTCCATTTCGAACTTGAAGATTCAACAAGCTAAGTAAAAAAATTATCGTTGCCAAGTATTTAGGAAGTTTTATATTACCAGTAATCAAGTAAATATAACTCTTTAAAAACATTAGATTAAAATAAAAACAAAGGCGACATTGAGAATGGAAATAAGGAATGGACCAAAGAGACAACAACCGGAACTACAGTCTAAACTTTTTTTAATGATTTTCAGGAGTCTTTGAATAAATTGATGAAGAACTTGTACAGCACCCATCCACATTTCGTTAGATGTATCATTCCTAACGAAATGAAACAACCAGGTTTGATTGATGCCCACCTTGTCCTGAACCAACTCCAATGTAACGGTGTACTGGAAGGAATTCGTATCTGTCGTAAAGGATTCCCTAACAGAATTATCTATTCAGAATTCAAACAGAGGTAAACATTTGGCTTCTTTTTGAGAGTTGTCTCATTGGCAATCATACCACAATTACATCTTCTTCTTTATAAATATTATGGACATTTTTTTTTACTGTCTATGAGAAATGAATCACATGCGTAAAATTGATCTGAATGTTTAGATTACGATTTCACAAACGTCAACCCTCATTTGAATGTTTAAAAATTGTAATGTGAAATAGAGATATTTCTACTTTAGTATCTGTTTGAGTTTACATTCTTTTCTTTTCATTTATAAATGAGTTTCAATATTTGGTTCTACGTAAACACATATTTCTGACGCCAGTGTGATTTTATTTCTATTCTTGATTACAGATACTCCATTTTGTCTCCAAATGCAATCCCACAAGGTTTCACTGATGGCAAACAGGTTACTGAGAAAGTTTTACTGGCTCTCCAACTTGATCCAGCAGAATACAGATTAGGAACCACCAAAGTATTCTTTAAGGCTGGTGTGCTTGGTATGTTGGAGGATATGAGAGATGAATGTCTTTCAAAGATTATCTCCAACTTCCAGGCTCACATCAGAGCTTACCTTATCAGAAAGTCATACAAGAAATTGTGCGATCAAAGGTATGTTTAACTTGGCGATTTCTTTGTACACTACAAGACTAGAGGTATACTAAAGCAGTATTATTTATACTCAGAGTATTGTTTACTGCTTCTTCTTTTCTCTTTCGATGAAGGTTAATTGTTTCAGAGAGAGAATTTTTGCTTCTTTAATTTGTTTTGAGCTTTCAGTAAATTTTTAGATATTCATAAACGTGTAAATGCAGATTTATAAATTAACATTCTTAAACGATTTCTCTAATATTCCGTAATTGTTATTTTAGAGTTGGCTTGTCCGTTATTCAGCGTAACATCAGAAAGTGGCTGATTCTCAGAAATTGGCAATGGTGGAAACTGTACATCAAGGTTAAGCCACTGTTGAACATTGCTAGAGCAGAGGAAGAAATGAAGAAGAAAATTGAAGAGATGGGCAAATTAAGAGAGGATTTAGCTAAATGTGAACGTCTAAAGAAAGAACTGGAGGTTCAAAATGTCACTTTGTTGGAACAGAAGAATGATTTGTACCTACAACTCCAAACAGAACAAGATGCCGTAGCAGACTTGGAAGAGAGAGTTGAGAAACTTGTCACACAGAAAGCTGACTTTGAGAGTCAAATTAAGGAAATGGAAGAACGCCTGCTTGATGAGGAAGATGCAGCAGCTGAATTGGAAGTAATCAAAAGAAAAATGGAAGGTGAAAATGATGAACTCAAGAAAGACATTGAAGATCTTGAAAACTCACTTGCTAAGGTAGGATATGTTTTTTTGGTATATATTGCTATGTAGAATTGAGTTGAACAGTATCAAAATAATTATGAAATGTAAAATTGGAGTAAGCGTCACTTTCAGTAATGTGATTTTTCCATAATTGATCAGTCTTTAGTATTCTCTGTAATGTTTTGTGGACTGTTGTTTGTATTTACGTGTTTTTACAATGGTTTTATTGGGTTTCTTGGTCATTATTTTTTATTGACCTTTTGGTGTCATCATTTTTTAACGAAATTTTGATTATTACAGTCTGAACAAGAAAAGACTACCAAAGATAACCAAATTAAAACACTCCAAGATGAGATGGCACAACAGGACGATATCATGGCTAAGCTCAACAGAGACAAAAAGGGAATGGACGAAGACCACAAGAGGACGCTTGATGCTCTGCAGAAGGAGGAAGACAAAGTTAACCATCTATCAAAACTAAAACAGAAACTCGAATCTACTCTTGATGAGGTAATACACAACCATCTAATTTAAATTGTAGGGAAAAACCCGGTTACAAATGTATGTAAACGAAAATATTTATATATTTAAATAGCTGACATGGTTAAAAAAAATTAGGAACACTATATTTAATGTTTGAATACCTTTTTTTTTTTTTTATAAAAAAATAAATAAACACTATTAAGATTAGTTATTAAGCAATGCTATTTATGTCATTTCAAGTAACCATGTTATCGCCCCTGTTTTTTTTGTAATACAGATTTGTTCCAGAAAGTTGAAAGAAAGCTTTTAAATGTTCAATTGTTACTTTAACAGGAACATTTATATGCATACTATTTAACAGACTTTCGAAATACAAATATATTATGAATATTATAATAAGCTCCCTCCCGAGAACATGCTTAATAATCCAACAACAATCCAACGAATTCAGTATTAGGTTTACATCAGTCCTATTAAACATGGTAAGGGTCGATGATATGGGTTGTCATAACCAATTTATTGGTTTAAATATTAAAAGTTGTCATTATATGATTGTTAGATGGTCTTCAACAGATTTAAGAATATTGGGGTATTGAAATGGGAAAAAAATATCGATAGGAGCTTACATAAAGATGACGTTTTGAATTTTGTGCCCTTTTAGCTCGAAGACGGTTTGGAACGTGAAAAGAAGGTTCGTGGTGATGTTGAAAAGGCCAAACGCAAAATAGAACAAGATTTGAAAGCCACACAAGAAGCCGTCGAAGACTTAGAACGTGTAAAGAGAGGATTAGAAGAAACTAACAAAAAGTATGTACTATATACGGATATGTTCCAATCATCGTAACCATAATCTTGTCCTCCTTTTTACAGAATATGACCTACCGAACTAGACTTAACACCGGGTTTGTACTTGCATTAACAACACGACGGATGCCCACGTGTGGAGCAGGATCGACCTACTCTTCTGGAAAACATGAAAGACTGTTGGGATTCGTGTTGCTCAGTCATTAGTTTTCTATAATGTGTTTTGTTGACTTTGTTTGTTGTTTAGTCTTTCCATTGTTCTTGTCAGTTTATTTTCAACATATGATTTTGAATGTCACTTTGGTAAATTTGGCCTCTCTATTATGAACAGAAAGTACGTACCTTAAAATAATTTGATAATGATAGAGAGCAGTATCCTAAAATAAATTACCATTATTATATTTTGACACTTATATAAATTATTGCATATAACTATACTTTAATTTACTACAAAAAAAAAACCCAACATTATAGGAATTTTTTTTTCTAAGATCTACTTGATTCCAACTTATACAAATAAATTTTGTTTGTAGGAAAGATGCCGAAAATGCTGCTTTGTCCTCTCGTTTGGAAGATGATCAAAGTTTAATTGCTCAACTCCAGAGAAAGATTAAAGAACTTTTGGTAAGAACATTTTAAGCGTACCTTTCGAACTTTTTGTTTTTTTAAC
This sequence comes from Mytilus trossulus, assembly GCF_036588685.1. Taxonomy (NCBI): domain Eukaryota; kingdom Metazoa; phylum Mollusca; class Bivalvia; order Mytilida; family Mytilidae; genus Mytilus; species Mytilus trossulus. The sequence continues at coordinate 78,726,361 of NC_086379.1, forward strand.
GGTTTTTGCAATTGCTTTTTTGCATGTGTGTACTCGTTGTCAGTATTTTGTACTCTACCTGAGAAATGTTTTCGGAAAATATCTGTACCAAGTCAGGAATATCAGTTGTGTTCAATTTGTTTCCGTTGGTTGATTGAGTCGCACGTTTGATATTGTCAGATATTGCTTTGTATTTGCCTTGACATTCATTTAAGTACATACTTTTTCCCTTTAAAAGTCGATATCATTTGATCACAATTTTTTTTTCTATTTCTAGTAATAATCTTCGAATGTCTGAACAAGTATTATATTTGTACCTTTTGAACGCCTGCCGATTTTCAAAAATAGCGTATAATACATCGCAATGTTAAATATCTGTGAAATCAGACGATATGATTAGAGTAAAACTGTAAAATTGATAGGCACATGTATCAAAATTCCTTCTGTATGTTTATACACTAAAAAGCGTGTATGAAAAGGGAGAGACAATAGTCATCAAAATTATTCTAGGCAGCAATTTCTGTAATTGTCAGAAATATTATGTATCGTGACAAAGCAAATTCCTAATCGTCTAGTATACCAGACTTCAGGAATATCATAACGTTAATCAGGCGTAGAATCATAACCATCAATCAATAAAGAAGAAGGAGGGATCTTATCTTGGTTGCTATAAAAGGAGAACACGTACCTGGCAGTAACACGAGAACATTCCTCTTGAGGTACAAAAGGGGTGGTATTCATGTATTTATGAGCACTTCCTGGTTAACCAATATCTTCCGCACACACATTCATGAACTGACATGACCCCTCTATATAAGACATGTGTGGGTTATACATTGTTGTTTAATCTATCATCTAGATGCTTCACGTGGTTGTCATGGAAATGACATTGAAGTATTATCAATAGCTTCCGCATACACCTTTAAAGGTCGATGCCAAATTAATGATAGGTAGTTAGTGTGTTGATACAAAAGTCGTTCATTGTTCTTTCGGACTTAGCAGTGTGTTGTCTTTGAGGTTTAAGATACAGTTGGGAATAGAGCCGGAGGGTTGCCTTGAGTTGCAACTTCAATCAATTTAATTTTAGTTTGACATAGTATGTCTGATACTAAAATCACTGTAACATCCACAATATCTACAGAAGAAAAACCAGTTGTAGCAAAGGAAGAATCAGCCAAAGTAGAGAGGATCCCAACACCAGATATCATCTCCGAGCCACCGGCGCCTGTGGCGGCCAAGGTGACGACGGTGACAGATAACGCAACATCCAAAGTATCAAGCTCTCAACTATCTCCCAAAATGAGCTCCTCTCAAACTTCCACCACAAGAACAACAAGAACTTCAGTAGGTAGAAGTTCTGACTATGAATCTACCATTGGACAATTGACAAGGGATTATCGAGGAACCAGTCCGGCTGTGTTGGAAGGCATTGCGTCACATCCTATTCTCTATTCGAAGACTTTTGATTCAAAAATAGGTCGCCAGAAACTTAGTGCAAGGAGTAAAAAAATTCTGCGCGATACCTCGGATTTAGCTATTGTGGCCCCAGGATTGAAGAATCTGTTAGAAGTAGGATATAATTTAATTGTGTTGCTTCAAAGCTCAAAGTTGCTTTTGTGTTGTGTTGGCTTAAGCTGGTTTGGTACTGAATGTTCAACAATTCAAGGTAAAACAATCTTGTTGCATGCATTCCAATTTTACAGGTGCATAGCTATAGGCTATATCATAGATAACACAATCATGGCTATTTCACTTGGAAAATTTTTCTAAAGCAGGAAGACGTCATTTATATTACTTGCTTTCTTTTGATTACGAAAACAAGACCAAATGGTATTCAAACCATTCCAAATATTACCATTTATATGTTGGATCAAGAAAATGCTTAAATGAGTGTGTTAATTGCACGGCTATTAATTTTTTGTAATGTTTTTACGTATTTAAGAATTCCGTGGTTTTCAAATGTTTTAGTATGAGCGCGAATGATAAAGGTTAAACCAGAATCACTTAATGTATATATTGCAATTTTCTTTTGTAACACTTGCAGTTTACTTTCAGATGTTCAGTGGAAAATAGTAATCAGTTCTAAATAACTTTTCTTAAATGACGGACAATAATCTGCAATAATTTCAAATGTTTTCCAATAGCCAATTAAATTGAATACCGTATATTTTATGTAGCTTTCAGCTTCTTTAGTTTCATGCTTACTAAATGTATATGTTGTGTGTGTTGTAATTGCTTTGACGTATGAGTCTACGAGGATTCTGCAATATCAGTTAATAGAAGATACCCCCCTTTTTTTTGGGGGGGGTATCTTCTATTAACTGATAAAAAATGGGTAAAAAATCATTGATAAGTGAAAAACACCATAACCAAAAGAAAAACAATCAAAAGAAAAATTACATTTCACAAAACACGAACCCCACAAGAATTCGTTGGTGAACTCTAGCAAATAACGCAATTGCACGCCATTTTATACGATTGTTTTTACAAATACTAGGTTCTCGATAATATCTTGCTTCAGAAGCAATAAATGATAATCAGGAACACACAGACGTAGATTATAAGCTTTCATGTTATTTTTGGATTGATGCAAATGTTTATATGATAGCTCTGCCAAGTAAAATGTAAAATGATAAAAATACCGAACTCAAGCAATGCAAGTGGAACATGAGTATTGCGTATGACATACACAAAACGTCTTGTAAGGGAATGTTTTGCAATAACACGTTACTATGATAATACTTTCTCATAAATTACCCCCTCATTTTCCCTACAGATAAATATATTTGTCATGTAGTTAACAAAACTAATGTAACCAAGGTAAATGTTAGTTGATACGTTACCATGATAATGTATATGCAGAAGTATGTATTTTTGTTCTATAAACCTTTTTAATTAAAAGTTAAAATATTTAGGGTTAAAATAAATAATGTTCATGAATTAATGGAAAAAAAATACTTTTTTGTTATTTACATTATCATTATAAATACATAAGCCAAACAACAGTTTTGAATAATCAAGCATGTATTATCGTTACAATCAGATCAATTAATTAAGAGTTTCAGACAATACAATTATCATCATTGATACGTATAATAAACAATAACATACCAACAACATATTATCGATACATGATACATTACAAGCATACCCATCACTTAGCAAATACACACTATACAATATAACAATAGTTATCAAATACAACTAAACAATAATAACAAATTATCGACAAGTAAGAACATTACAAGTATACCAATTAAGTAACATATACAGACAATACAAAATAAGTATGATAAGTAATAGATATAATAAGTAATAATTGTTCAATAATAAACATACTTTCGCCATATATTATCATTACAAGCATACCAAATCTCTTAGCAAATGCCCAATATAATATAACTATGATTATTCATACACATCAAACAATAATTGCTCAATGCTATTACCTACAATATATGTGCATATGCCATGGTTAATAAATAATGATTGTTTATATTTTTATCTCGAACAAAATATTTTGCTTTCTTAAGTTGAAAAGTTCATTTTACAAATCGACAGATGCTAAGTTTGTTAGAAGTGAAACTCAATCCTGTAAATTTTATCTATATACTAATCTTAGAATAATTTTAGAATCATAGAAATTCTTTTATCTTTGGAAAGTTAACTTAAGACTGCTGCGTTTCTCAATCAGTGATGACTCATGTCTGAAAAACTCTAAATTGTACAGACAATTGCACACTTATACATTCCTCCTCGAAAAATAGCTGGAATATTTGTTTTCTCTCAACTGTTTAATTCTGCATATCAATAAATTTCACTGGAGTACTTAGGGTGTTAATTAACCTATGTCTGATACCATGTCATCTAAATTACAGGCCAGAATAGAAGAGCTCGAGGAGGAACTAGAAGCAGAAAGAGCTGCAAGAACTAAGGTTCGTTCTTTTAAATATCTTTCACATGGATCTAAAAATAATGCTGGTTTTGTTTATAATCATTTATTGTATCAATTGAAAAAAAAGTGCAATTGTTGAATACATTTTTATGTTATTTGGTATCTAATGTTTAGTTATATATTTTTGACGGTTTATAAACATTAATTGTATCATTTAACAAAAGTGCAATTGTTTGAAAAAAAGGTTAATAGTAAATTAAATTATTGTGCTATTGTATCTAATGGTTAGTTGTATATTCTTGACAATTTATACTTTGCCGAATTAACCTGTAAATGTTTTGTAACATGAATTTAAGTACTCACCTTAATTTTCAAAGGTTGACAAACAACGTGCAGAAATTGCCCGTGAGTTGGAGGACCTGAGCGAAAGACTTGACGAAGCTGGTGGTGCTACAAGTGCACAGGTATAGTGCTTATTATTCTTACATAACCTATTCTCTAAATTGATTTGGATCTGCAACAGTTAAATTATTTGTATTTGAGTATGTAATTTAATTCATAATACTTAGACAAATCATTCAAAGTCTGAATTTGTAATATTTGTAAACTTAGTATTGTTGTTGTGGTAGTGTTTTGTTATGTACATGCAAGGATTTGTATAGTTAAACTAACTATACAAATCCTTGGTACATGCAAGATAGTTTGTTTTGTGCCCCTTGATCATTTCAGAGGAAAATTATCGGTTAATCTTGTGTATCTATAAAGTACGTGCTACTGTATTTATTCCTCAATTTTAAAACACTGATCGTAAGAACTGCGAATTTATATCACCCCTCATCGTAATACAAACTCAGAAGTTCATATGTATGTTAACATATTTTAGCTTGAATTGAACAAAAAGAGAGAACAGGAACTTTTGAAATTACGCCGTGACTTAGAGGAAACCACTCTCCAACATGAGGCCCAAGTATCTTCCCTCCGTAAGAAACAACAAGACGCTGCTAATGAAATGGCTGACCAGATCGACCAACTTCAGAAGGCCAAATCCAAGTAAGTACTAGTAACCAATAATGGTTTCACCTTTTCAAAACATGTGTGAATACTGTGGACCATACCCTATACAAATTAGACACTCCTATATTCGATTTGCCTTATGTTACGTTTCCATGCTTTTACAACTGCTTCCACGTTTAAATGTAGCATATGACGATGTAAGCCATTTATTTTATAAATCTTATTAGGAAAAGAAAAGTAATCTTTATTTAGAATCTTGGTTTTCAAACATACAAATTAACATAGAACAAGAAAATGAAAAGTAAACATTGTTGATCATTCCTTTTACAAATCTTAATAGAAAGCAATTCAATTATTAACAAAAAGTAAAGTTTGTCACAAGAAATTTTAACAGGCAATTGGTCCACAGCTGTAAGCTTAGAATACCCTACTCCTAGTTATATATACTTTATAGAATAATTAGTAAACCTAGCAGTAACATTACCTTGTTAGTTAATAGAACTATCAATATTATAACCTGTTTTTTACCTATATATATATTAAATCATCCTAGACAATAAAGAATTATCTATGCATTTTGCTACCCATTTGATTGTTATTCCTGTGTGATTTTCCTCATGTGTGTTTTCCTTCCTCTATATAGAACTGAAAAGGAGAGACAGCAATTCAAGAGTGAATGTGATGATCTCCAGTCTCAACTTCAACACATTAGTAAAAACAAGGTAATAAAGACGTAGAATGTCCTAGCTTTTAACTAAACTTTATCATTCAATAAGTTGATTTACAAATACTCAAAATGGAAAATTAAGGTTACAGAGATATCTTTAAATAAAACGATGTTAATAAACATAGTATTATAATATTAAATTTGATGAAAAGTATTTAAAAGCGTTTCTTGATTCATTCTGTGAAGGGATTACATTTTATTTATTTTTTGGTAATAGGGTGTTTCAGAAAAGATGGCCAAATCACTTGAAAACACAATTGCTGAACTCCAACATAAATGCGATGATTCCAATAGGAGCGTTAACGACTTGAACACACAGAAAGCCAAGATGCAGGCTGAAAATGCCAACATTATCCAGCAGTTAGAGGACGTTGAACATCAGTGCAGTGCTATTTCCAAGGAAAGAAATGCTATGCAATCACAACTTGATGAAATGAGGGCAGCCTTAGAGGAAGAAACCCGAGTAATTATTTTCAAGTTTTTGTTTATCTGTTTAAACCAATTAATCAGTAACCGTAGAATTCATTACAAAAAAAGTATCAGTATGTTAAATCTTCTCTTCTCAAATCTTCTATTCCAAAATCTTTTATTAATTCTGGTTCAGTGAAAAAATCCAAACCGAATGCATCTTTTACTTTGCCTTTAAGAAACTCCTGAAAACTTTTATACATCAAAACTAAGAATCATGTGTTGAAATTGCTTAAATTTCACAGGCACGCCAGAAACTTCAGGGTGACATCAGGAATCTGAACTCAGATTTGGATGGCTTGAGGGAATCTAACGAGGAAGAGCAAGAGGCAAAGGCAGAACTCCAGCGTCAATTGTCAAAGGCCAACAATGAGGCTCAACAATGGAGAGTCAAATATGAAAGTGAAGGCGCAAACAAAGCTGAGGAACTTGAAGAAGCTAGGTAAGTTTTCTATTGATTAACATTGCCATGTAAGCGAGAGGTTTGGCTATCTATAAAACTAGGTAAATCAACTTCAGTGTTTATGTAGCAATACACAGGTAGAAGTTAAGTTTCGCATTATGGCAATGTTGATTTTTTTAAATATGAAAGTTTTTGTAAAATAAAATTGTTTTTTAGATAATTGAAAAATAATATAGCCTTTTTTTGTTGTATAATATACTATGCACGTCGTCTAGGAGACTATACATGCTTTCTGCCAAAAGAAAAAAATGTTTTGTTTCTCTGCAAAGAGAATTTGTTGATGTGTTTACAAAAGCTGTTGTGGTATATTCTCATTACTACAAAGGGATTCTGTTGTGTTTTCCAACGGTTACAAGTGCTATCGTAACATCGACACAAGCTTTGATGTGAGAAAGTTGGTGTGATTTAAACACTGTTTAGACCCTGGCTGTTTTGGTTTAAATTGTTTCAGTTTTTCATTTGAAGCAATAAAGTTGTATGGTAAGAACCGTGGGAAAAGGACATTATGCAATAAATTATGGTTGAAATGAGGTTTTATTTTATGTAAATTTTCAGACGTAAACTACAAGCCAAACTTCAAGAAGCTGAACAGAACGCCGAGGCCGCAAATGCTAAAGTGAGCTCACTCGAAAAAGCAAAGAACAGGCTGACAGGTGAACTTGAGGACTTAGGAATTGATGTCGAACGAGTAAGTTCATATTTTGACTAGTTTACCTATTATGACTGTTTTGTTCACGCATCGTTGTAAATATAACGGGATTAGATGCGACTGTCATAGAAGTGAAAGGGTTAGCGCTTTCAAAATTCGGTTTGATAATGCCTGTACCAAATACAGGAATATGACAGTTGTAATCCATTCGTTTGATGTGTTTTCTCATTTGATTTTGCAATTTGATTAGGAACTTTCCGTTTTGAATTTCCCTCGGAGTTCAGTATTTTTGTTTTGGATTCGTGCAATTTGTAACAACTGTGTATTGAAACAGTCACTTATTCATATAAAATGGATTTTGCATGGTGGACATACAATTTAATATTTGATTAAGAACTCTTTTATTGATATTCATAATTCTTGCTTTATGTTCTTCGTAGGGTTTTGGTAGGTATTGTTGATGTCTTTTCGTCGTTCATCGTGTTTTTTTTTTCATTGCTTTGTTACTGTTATCTTCGAGTTCGGAGTTTCCGCATTTTTTTGTAAGACTAACATATTGTGTTACTCTTTTAGGCCAATGCTAATGCTAATTCCCTTGAGAAGAAACAACGTGCTTTCGACAAAACCATCCAAGAATGGCAAGCCAAGGTTACTGACCTTCAGTCTGAACTTGAGAATGCACAAAAGGAAGCAAGAAGCTATTCTGCCGAACTTTTCAGATGTAAAGCTCAATATGAAGAATCTCAAGATTCAGTTGAGGCTCTGAGAAGGGAAAATAAGAACCTTGCTGGTAAGTCTAATATGAAATATCTTACAGCTTTTCTAGTGAGTGAAATATTCATTAAGTTATACCCTTGCTAGTGAGGCAAATGTTAAATATGGTAGAACCTTGCTGAAAAGTCAAATATTTAATTTCTTTAAAACTTGCTAGCGAGTGAAATATTAATTATGTTAAAATCTTGCTAGCGAGTCTATTATTGTATATCATCGAACCTTGCTAATGATTCAAATATTAAAAAAAAAACCTTGCTGGTAGGTCATATATTAAATATGATTTAGTGAATACAAGCTTTATAAATTGTACAACTTACCGTTTTAAACAGAACAGGGAATGTCACAAGGCATTTACAATGTACTAGTAATTTTACGTTATCATTTTTCCATTACATGTGCAATATTTAATTGTTTTATTACAGAGGAAATCCACGAGCTTACAGAACAATTAAGCGAAGGTGGCCGAAGTGTTCATGAGGTCGAGAAAATCAAGAGACGTCTTGAGATGGAGAAGGAAGAACTTCAAGCTGCTCTGGAGGAGGCTGAATCTGCCTTGGAACAGGAGGAGGCTAAAGTTATGCGTGGACAACTCGAAATTTCTAATGTTCGAAGTGAGATCGAAAGAAGACTACAAGAAAAAGATGAGGAATTTGATAACACACGGTACATAATCTCTAATCATTAGTAAAATATCGTGATTTAAGATGGAAGCAAACAATTCAATTTAAAAAAAAAAGAAAGGGGAAAAATAAAGGGATGTAATAGTTAATATATTTTATGTTAATACTAAAGCTTACAAAAAATTAAACACCAAAACAAAAACCACCTCCTTGAAACGAAGCCATCCTAAATATATTCTTTTAAACTTTTAGTCGTAACCACCAAAGAGCTCTTGATTCCATGCAAGCAAGTCTTGAAGCTGAGGCAAAGGGCAAATGTGAGGCAATGAGGATCAAGAAAAAATTGGAACAAGACATAAACGAACTTGAAATCGCATTGGATTCTTCCAATCGTGCTAAGGCAGAACTTGAAAAGAACATCAAGAGATACCAACAACAAGTTTCAGTAAGTGTTTAAAAATGGCATATGCCTATATTAACTAAAGTTGTGCCTATCCCTAGTCCAGAAGCTGTTCAGTGGTTGTCTTAAGTTTATCAGAATTTTTCATTTTGGAAATCTTGTTGATGAAACATCTTTGTAAGTGTTGGTATTATACAAAACTTTTAAGCTAGATTTACAGATTAACATATTGAATTGAGACCCACCTTTTGTTGATGACTATATGTCAATCTCCTGATGCAGACCTTTTTGGTCGATGCTGTCCAATTGACGATTACACCAAATCGCCTTTAATTCATACGCAATACTGGTACCTTTTTTTTATCTAAACAAAGTGCTTACAAATTTTATTATGTAAACCAGTTTTGATTTAATATTTCAATCTACAACTGAAAGCTTAGTATTGGAAATGTTTAGAGATAGGTATATTCATACTGCCTGTGTTTTGTTATAGGAAATGCAGAGACAGATTGAAGAAGAACAACGCCAGCGTGAAGAAATTCGTGAATCATACAACATGGCCGAGAGAAGATGTAACATGCTTTCTGGTGAGGTAGAGGAACTTCGTACAGCACTTGAACAAGCAGAGCGGGCTAGAAAGGGAGCAGAAAACGAATTATTTGAAGCTAACGATAGAGTAAATGAACTATCTGCTGAAGTCCAATCAGCTCAAAGCTCCAAAAGGAAATTGGAAGGGGATATTCAGGCCATGCAGAGCGACCTCGATGAGATGAACAACGAAGTAAGAAACGCCGACGAACGTGCCAGGAGAGCAAATGATGATTCCACAAGATTGGCAGATGAATTAAGAAGTGAACAAGAACATAGTCAACAGATCGAGAAATTCCGCAAGAGTTTGGAGAGTCAAGTCAAGGATCTCCAGGTCCGACTCGAGGAGGCCGAGGCTCAGGCTCTCAAGGGTGGAAAGAAGATGATTGCCAAGCTGGAACAACGAGTATATATATATTTTTTTTTTCATAATTGCAATTATATTGGCTGTCTTTTGAATTTAATTTTGAAAGTAGTAGAACCAAAATAAACAATTTAATTGTCTAATTGATTAATTGTAATATGACGATTTTTTTTATTTAATATATAACCATTTTAAAAGAATTCAAAGTAGAACTTGATATAAGTAAGCGATTATCATGGTTATCTCGTTAACATTGAGGTAAAATGACATTCTTTTACGTTTAAAATTATTACTTTCAAAGGTACGTGAGTTGGAAGGTGAACTCGACAGTGAACAACGTCGTCATGCTGAGACACAGAAACATATGCGCAAGGCAGATCGCAGACTTAAAGAAATTGCCTTCCAAGCTGATGAGGACCGCAAAAACCAAGAAACTCTCAATGAAATGATAGATAAACTCAACAACAAACTCAAGACCTACAAACGTCAAGTTGAGGAAGCTGTAAGTACTTGTTACTAAAAATAACTTATTTAATATAAAAGTTTTTTGTCTCTTTAAATTGAGTACAGTTTCAAATTTATTGACGTCTTTATACCACAGAATCAGTCACAAAAGATCATTTAAAAAAATTTCTTTAAAAAAAATGGCTTACTTGGTATGCCTACGCATAAATTATGATTCCAAGAAGATTAAAAATAGCATTCAATGTAAAACCGTAGCTCTGTTCGACATCAGACAATTCCTGTACCAATTCAGGAATATGACAGTTGTTTTTCATTCGTTTGATGTGTTTGAGCTTTTGATTTTTCCATTTGATAGGGAGTACGTTTTAAATTTTCCTCTTTGTTCGGGGTTTTGTTTTTTACTTTTCGTTTAGTTCAGGAACTTTTAACAGTTAGGTCTAAAACATAGTAGATTATTCCTTTCAATTGTTGAATATATGCAAAACATACAAAATTATTCTTTTTTTTAAATCGTTTTTGCTTTTTTTTTTACATCTTGTAGGAGGAGATTGCTGCTATTAATCTAGCTAAATACCGAAAGGTTCAACAAGAGCTCGAGGATGCTGAGGAGAGAGCAGACAGTGCTGAAGGTTCTCTTCAGAAACTCCGTGCTAAGAACCGTAGTTCAGTTTCTGTAACTCGTACTAGTTATACTACTAGCACTGTAAGTAGAGTACTTTAGTAAAATATTTGTTTATAATTTCACTTTATAGAATAGAAATAGAAGATAAAAAAATCAAATAATTAGAACTTAAATAAGTTAGATTTTACCATATTTTTAAAGTAATGTTAAGCTTGTGTAACTTACAGCCAAACAGCAGGTTGAAAAGCATTGATAGATCAGACATTTAAGAAGGTATCAATTCGTTGTTAAACCTTTCAAATAGTTAACCTTTTCTGAATTTAAATGAGTACTTATTGTTATATTTCTTTCTGTAGCACGAATAAGCCATTTAAGGCAGGTAGTTATTATTTTGTGTGTTTTGCAGTGGTTTAATTTTTAACAAATCACTCATTACTCCATCATAACAATGTTCATCACATTTGTATCATTCTTCATTTTCATCAAGTTATTAAATTGGCAAAGTACGATAGGCGGTCCAACCAATGATTTTCTAATTTTGATAATCATATATCGATACTTATGACAGTATTGAAGCCAAGTTCGAAATTGACTATTTCCACTTATACCATGAGTAATAGTACTTGATATGTTGGAATATGGCACTTTATGTCGTTTCCGTTCAAATGAATCCTGCTACCAATGGTTTTCAAATTGCAATATATTGTTTATTGATGACAACATGGAGGTCAAGTTCAATATTGACGATTTTATTTTTTACCGTTCAAGAGAAATGGTCCTTGATCTGTTGGAAAATCTAAAATGGCACGTTATGTTGTTTCTGTTCAATTATTTTAAACCACTTGACCAATGCTTTTAAAATTTTACTAAGCTGTATCTGATGGAAATGGATGTCGCATTCGATTTTGAGAATTTTCACATTTGCCGTCCAGTGGTAATGGTTCTTAGATTGAACAATGGCACTTTATGTCGTTTGCCTCCAATTATTACTGATGAACCATTCAACCATTCCTCTTGAACTTAAATTTTCTGTCACTGATGACAAAATAGAGGTCAAGTTTGATATCGAATATTTTCATCATTGCCGTTAAGGAGTTATGGTCCATAATAGATTGGAATTTAGTCATAGAATTGACATGATTTCTTAATAAAACCTTGTTTGCTTTCAATCCAGCCACCATTCTTTGTTTAATCTTGTGGAGGACATGCAATGAGGCAGTCAAAGTATTACTTTTAACATATTTCGTGTTTCTAATGGCATTTTTAACACTGTTTAATTCTTGTGAAAGCTGTTTTAATCTTCTTTACCTAACTTTACATTGTTTATTAGCTAAAGAACCGTCGATCTAACGCTGGTGCTTGACTATCATGGTTCGCAACTAAACAAACACTTTGGTTTATCATCATTTGTTAAGCGTTTTTCAATTATGGTTTATCATTTGCTTGCTTGCCTTCATGCTTATTGATACGCAAGAACTTTTGATATCTGCTTTTTATCATTGGTTTTATCTGGTTATACAATGCAAAAAATAATGTTCTTTAGTGTGCACCAAATTTTTTATGTTATTTCGAATAGACAGAAAAAATATTACAGTCATTTCTTATAATTTAATTCCAAAATCCATTACAAACCGTAGAAAACCATGAAAAAACGTTGATGACGTCACGGTCACATGACAAAACTATGTCTATGGGCTCATTACAAAATAACGTCAGCCAATCAGAAGATGCGTTACATCAAAAATTAATTATTCAAAATTGTATTGTTTATTCAAATATATTGTACGTCACGATGTTCGTGTTTTTTTTTTTATTGTTATCTTGTTAATATTTTGAACGAATGTTCTTAATCTACATTTCTTATTCAAACTTAATGCGACGTCAGCAATCGACAAAGGTAATTTGCTAATTCAACAGAATTATGCTTAACGGCAAAATAATTACGACCTTGGTTTGTTTAGCTACGCGTACGATGCAGCTGCATTACTGAAAAAGACTTGAAAAGATATAGACAATATGGTGCCAAAAAATCCACATGGGATCAATTAACGAAAAAAGGCAAATGTAGTTCACTGTATATTTTTAATGAAGATGTTATGTATCCTGTCAAGTTTATTGTATGTTTCTCGCAATTAAAGACTTAATTATATTACCAGGTTTGTATCTCAGACGTATGTAAGAAAAGTTTCTATGACAACGAACAAGTTTCATTCTGTTTGTTCTAAAACTCGTATTACTTACTTGTATGCTATGTTTTTCTAATAATCATTTTTTTCTCTGTTTTCAGCCAGCTTCAAGTCCGTCATTAAATTCTAGTAATTTGCTATCGCCTAGATCTGCATCTCGTGGAACTAGCCTTTATCGTCGCTCTGTCACTCCTTCTTATGAGGAGGAAAATCATTATTGAATATCTACATGTTAACATCTGACCAGCTACTACACAAGGAACAACAACATTCTTACCCGTGGAGTTGCCAGGATATTGTGGTTCATTGTTGACTATGATTTATTTATTTTATAGGTTTTATAGTTTTAAAATTTAATTTATTGACTGCAGTTTATTTTGGAACTTCATGGAATTATAACATGTATATATTTAATATAGTATGATCCCTCATAAGGATATATGTAACAGATACAACAGTTTCTGTTGTGCAAATTTTTTGAATACATTAAAGCTGTATATGTCAAAATGAATGAGTTTGTTGTATGTCATCTTACTCTGTTAAAAAAGAATGTGTTCTATGCCGGTCTTAATTTAAAAAGAAAAGAGACGCGTTTGTGTATTGAAAAACTGTCATCTTTTACATCCCAATCCAAAAAACGACTAGTCTATGATGACAAAACAGTTAAAATGGTCACAATGCGTTGCAGTATGCTTACAAAAGACCAATGAAATTACAATACAGCAGAAGTAATTGTTGAACTGAAATCTTGGGAATAACATGAAACCATATATGGTACTTACAGTTACGTCATGTTTGCTGGATTTGGTTGAGCACTTTCTGTTTGTTTCCCTTGGATTTGCCTTTGATTTTTCATTTTCCTATTGAAAAAAAAAGAAACATTATAAAGCCGGGCAGCATTGTTACATCTTACAGTATACCAAATCGAAATATAAACAAAAGCAACAGAACTAGTTAACTGGTATTGGAAGTTACTGCTCCACGATTATTATTATTATAATTATCATACTAGTTCGGGTTTTGTCCCAACAAAAGAAAGATACCGACAAAATTGACAGGTTAAAAAAAGACATATTCTTGAAAAAAAGAGAAAAGCATAATATATGCTCAAAATACCAACGTTATTAAGCTACAGAAGATAAAGTGAGAAACAATTCAGGTAAACCACAAAGGAAATTATATATGTCATTTACCAAGTTAATAAACTGGGGAAAAAATAACTGTTGAAATACAGATGTATACTGTTACAGTATGACTATAAAATAGAGTGAATAAGAACTTCATACGGTAATCTATAAATATAAAATTTACAATTTAAAGGGGTCTCGGGCATCAGAACCTTAAGGTACCTAAATACTGACACAATTGTTCAATTTTACATATCAAGGATTATATCCAACTAGATTATGTCAGTTAAGTTTGAAATCCCTTAAAACAATATGTGTATATCGGCAATTTTATATTGGTTAAAAAAGATCCACTACAAAACACCGAACGAAAAAATAAAACAACGTATGCAGACATGATAAGATAGCTGAAAAATGGTAAAGCAACACAAGTGTTAAAAATCAGAAGAAACTGAAGCAAGACAAAGCACATGATAAACCTAAAACCAATAATGAATCTAGACCAACCAAGTTAGAAAGGAAAACAAATAGTAAAAAAAGACAGCATCAGCATGAAAAAGATTCAAGAGTTCTCAAGTACTTAAATGATAAAGCAGGCATTGCTTACTTCAGTTTGCGATAAAAAAAAAAATAATTTAAAAGACAGCCCTCAATCCATTAATGCAAGTAGGGGAATATCGAAGTGGAACATGGATACCATCTATGTATATTCATTACTGTGAAAAGTTTAATCGTTGCATTTATTAAGGCTTAAAGCAAACAATGACAAAGGACAATTTCATAAATAAAACATAAATGTCAACATGAAATAGTTATGATATATAGTAACAATTCCAAGATATAATAGACATTTCCTCCATGTCCGTTACTTAAAATCTTATGCTTCCTGCTATTTTGGTATAAATGTATTTTTAAAGCACTTTAATTAAGGATTTCGTAAATAAGAAATTTGTTATAAAAAAGAAGATATGGTATAATTGCCAATGAGACAACTCTCCACAAGAGATAAGCCAATCATCCAGTTGACTTTTGGATGTCAGTTTTCTTAATGTTTGGTTGATCTCTCATTTGTCATTTCTCATAAATCGTTTAATATACTAAAAATAATTATGAATTTTTTCTATTTTTTAACGAAAATTTAACCTTTATTCCACGAAAAGAATAAATAACCAAATTTTGAAAAAAATATATTTATATGGATATTCTTTGGGTGTTATTAACGAAACATAAAAAAAATAGTCAACAATATACATTCATTCATATTTCACAAAAAAAGTATCTTGAAGAGAACGACACACGGAAGCTTTAAGTAAAGAACAAGGGTCCAACGACTACAATACAAACCATATATCCCTTTAATGGTATCTTAATTGTTCGAAAATGATTCATAAAGATAACTTGGTGACATATCCTACAGCAAAGTAAAGTCGGTTCTAGTTTACAGTTTGTGCCTTGGTTGGTGTATTTCATTCCAGTAATGTGTAAATGTAACAGTAAATTTGGTCCGGTAGGAAAATTTGTCCGCCGGACATTTTTCCCTAGGTAATCAAGTCCATGGCCATAATTTTACTAGGAAAATAAGTCCTAGGACAAATTCTCCTAGGAAAATAAGTCCATAGCTAGTAAAATAAGTCTGGCATTTATTTTCCTAGGAAAATTTGACCTAATACATGTTTTTCTAGTAAAATTATGATCATGGACTTGTTTACCTAGAAAAAATGTCTGTTAGCAAATTATATTCTGGAAGCAAAAGAAAATGAACACTTTTTATCGGATAAATGGATAAATACAATGCAATAGATTAACATAAACAGTAAATCATGACTGGTGATTTAAACATTAGTTATCTTAAAAACAAAAATCTCTACTAGAAACAATTTTATGATGAAAACTAGTGAATAAACAACCCCATCTTAGTTAAGAATTGAAAGTTTTGATAATAATTTCCAATTAACATAAAGAAAGTGGACCAAATTTCCTAGGAAAATTAGTCTTAGGAATTATTTTATTTTAAATCTAAATACATAACTCTTTAACAATATCAAAACAACACTTAAAAATAACAAACATGGACGTTTCTACCTAGGAATAATAAGAACATGGACATGATTTCCTAGAAATATTAGTCTGAGGATTTTTTTTTCTTCTTCATAATATCAATACACAATTCTAAAACAATATTAAAACAACACAAGCCATGTTAATTAACCTTTAAACATGGGTGTCTTTAATTTTATCGAGGAATAATAATGACATTAACATGATTTCCTAGGAAAATTAGTCTGGGGACATAAATTTAAAAAATATTAATACATAACTCTAAAACTATATTAAAACCATTTATGTAAATAAACCTTTGAAATTAAATGATATGGATGTTTTTATCTAGGAATAATTATAACATGGACATGATTTCCTAGGAAAATTTGTCTGGGTACATATTTTTTTTCATATATATTATTACATAACTCTTTAACAAAATCAAACATGAAAGGTACTGGAAAAAGTTAGTTTGGTTAAAAATAAGTTTTAACCTTTAATCTAAATTATAAAAATCATGGACGTTTTGCCCTATTAATATTAATACCACAGACATGATTTCCTAGGAAAGTTAGTCTGATTACTTACATTTTATCAAAAATAATAACTCTTAAAAAAATGTTCAATTATGTAAATGAATTATATGTTTCAGATTTAAAAAAAAAAGGGGCATGGACATTTTTACCTAGGATTATTAATGACATGGACTTAAATTCCTAGGAAAATTAGTCTGGGGACAAAATATACTAACATCAGACTATATTTACTAGTAAAATTTGTAACGCGGCATGGACATTTTATACTAGGAATTTGGGTCCGCCCAGACATATTTTACAAGGACAAATTTATCGCTTACATAAATACGAAACAACTTATCAACTTGTAGAATTAGCCCTTTTCATAGGAAAATCAGACCAACATAGATTCATTTGTCTCCCGTCTGTTAAATTTTGACTAGGTTTGATATACGCGTCATGAAAAATAAAACTAAGCTGATCAGAAGAACATCTAGCAGGAAGTAAGTTCAGTCACATGATTACTTTTATATAGCCACCATGAATGCAGGAATTTCAAGATGGACTTTTAAAAGATTTATAACCAAACAATCACACATGAAACATTAAATATAACTTAGGAGATAACTGTATAGTATTTTAAGCTTGGCCTTCGTAAAACGTAGATTTTACTGTCGCAAATTGAGTTTACCTAGCGACGCGGAGCGGAGATAGGTAAACGGATATTTGCGACAGTAAAATCAAGTTTTATGAAGGCCAAGCTTAAAATACAATACAGTTATCTCCATTCTAATGCCACGTATTAAAATAAATGTCATTTAATAAATATTTTGGTAAAAAATGGCATAAATGAAAAAGTCCGCAAAACTGTTGCATCGTCTTCAGCATCTAAACAAAGTGACGTCATATGTATACTCTGGATGTCAAACATGAATACTAAACGTATTTTTACTTTTCGTACGCTTCAGAATGGTTTAAATAAGGACAAAAAGAAGGTTTTGAGGCTTAATATATGACTATCTTGTTTATTTTTTGAGAAATAACATACCCAAAAAAAAATGAAATTCAAAATGGTGGCTTTCTTAGTTACGGACTAGTAGAACGTGGAATCTAACCCCTCAAAATATTTGTCAACGTCCAATGAAAAGTATCGTTACAAAATGATTGCATTAGAATAGTTGATTGCTTTTTAGTTTGCTTGCGTGCCGTGGTAAATATTCTAATAGCATACAATAAATAAAATTCCTAGAACTAGAACGAAGGGTAATTTTATTCGAACTGCGACTTGAGTACATGGGGAAAACTTAGTAGACGTATATATATTTTAGTGTCCTACGCTTCCCTGAAAAAGTCTTTAGTTTTGTTGACACGAAAAGACATCGGTTTAAGAACTGTAAACGCATTGAGAGAATCTGTTCATTCTAAGCACGAATAAGCAATATAATCTGTATAAGGGAAATCGGACGATGAATTACACTCATTTTGACCTGCATCATTTAATTAAATGTTTGCGTGCTGATCTCCGGGGTCGGATCTGGGTGTGATGCAAATAATTATAAGAAAATTTAGAATGCCTACTATACCCTGAAACACCAAAATCAAAATCTATATCAATCTCAGTACATTAGACAACTACCATTAACCAATATTTTTGAGTCTGTATAAAGAGATAGTCTGATGAAAGGATTTTTTAAATGACATTCAGTGCGATTTGTTTTTAAGTTTTTGAAGAAAAACAATGAAACTTATATTTTAACTATACATGAACGAGTAAACCCCAATCTTCATCTGCAAATTTGATCAGTGTAAAATCTGTTAGTTCTACTTATCCAAAAGATCATATGGTGATTACGATTATAATTGTTTGTTTGCTTTCATGTTGCAGTGAACGATGTTTAGCACTAACAATAATAATAGTCAGAGCTAAAGATATCAGGTATGAGGGTGCATAAAAGGATTCGTGAAAAACTGTAAAACACAAGTTGCTGAAACATATGTAAGGATTAACACGTTCGAAGGCTGAAACTTTAGTCACGTGACTGTGTGCTACACGAAAGCTTCTACACACCCGATAATGAAAAAAACATTACAAATTGATATACAAATACACTTGGTAGACTATATACAAAACAATATTTTGTTCCTATACGTATAATCCACAGGTATATAATATTCATAGTTCCAACTAAAAGTTCATGGTGGGCAGCATGACATTTATACACATAAAACAATTCATTATTAAACTTAATATTGGCTAAAATATTTACCCTTTGGCACCTGTTAGCTCGATAACCGTTGAAACGTATATAGACTGCCGAAATAACACAATCATGCGCTGATAAAAACAAAATATGCTGAATGGATCAATTTGACCTTCAAATGGTGAAAACTGGCACCTTGCTTAAAAAACTTGTATTGTTGCTTGCAAATAAAAAATTGTCAAACATAATAATTTTCATTTCTTTCTGAGAAATATTTTGTTCATCAGCGACTCTTAACATAAACTGTCTTAGAGTTAAAATTGATTATAAGTTAAATTAACTGTACATTACTTACAATGCGACTTATGAAAAAGAAGTCACTTATAGTCCAGTAAAAATAATAAAAAAATGAAAGTAACTGTTTCTCTCCCTGTGTCAACAGTTTATTTTATTCTCTCGATGTTTTGAAATTCAGAATCACATAATCACAAATAAAAAGAAAAACAAGCACAAGCACATACAAATTCAAATCTAATGATATAAAAAAAAAATGAGATGTGTCATTATTTCTATATATATAATGCGACAACAATCGAATAGAACTATAAGGACAAGGATGTGAACAAGTATGGCTCGTCGTAAGGCTCTCAAAACTGAACAAACCCATGGCAAGCGCAGTAGGCTATAGAAGGACCATGCATGGTAAAAATGCACAAGTCTTTTACCACCTATATTTTTGATAGACATCAGAAAAATGGAGCTCCGAAACAAAATATCAATCTACCAACAATGATCTTGTAAATATTTCTTTAATGTAAAACAAATCAAAACAGAAAAACCAACAGCCTCGTCTATAGAAACACCGTGACAACAGTATATATACAAAATGCAAAAATAGCAACTAAGGAAAACCATTGCATGTATTATAAGGATATGCATTTGAACATAAAAATACAGATTTGATATTCAAGCAAAATTGGTTAAATTACCTAGAAATAATAGAAATAGCCAGCTTTTCGCATCAAAAAAGGTTTTAGATAAACACTTTTGTGTGTCCTCTATCTAATGTACACGCATAATGTTAGAAAACAATATCTTCTTATCTTTCAGTACTTGAAAAAGTAAAATAAAGATGATATGGTCATCAAGAATTGACACTGTCTTCCAATTATAAAAATTGTATATAAGAATAAGATGTTGTATGATTGCCAATGAGAAAACTCTCTACACGAGACCAAAATGACACAAAAATCAACAAAGTTCCAGAAGTCACCATACGGCCTTCAACAATGAGTAAAGCCCATACAGCATTGTCAGTTATAAAAAGCCACAAATGAAAATTGAAAAATTACTGTCTTATTTATGTACAAAATAATGAACAAAAATGAAAATGTTACACAGCAACAAACGACAACAACTGAATTACCGGCTTCTAACATGAGACAGGCACATACAGTATGTGGCGGGGTTAAATTAGTGTTAAAGCGCGCCATTACTTAACTCATCAGATAGATATACAAATAGAAATACAGAGCAGACGTGCCAGGGTTCTTATATATCCAAAGAACAATAAGATACAAATTATGAAAATAAGAAGATTTGGTATGATTGCCAATGAGACGACTCTCCAAAAGTAAGTTAACAACTTTATTTATATATGATAACATACGGGGTTGAAAACTAAACAAAGCCCATACAACATATTCGGCTATATTAATAAGCCCTGAAGTGACAAATGTAAAACAATTCAAACGGGAAAACTAACGGACTAATTTATGTACAAAATGAGGAACAAATAACAAATATGTTACACAGCAACAAACGACAACAACTGAAGTACAGGCTTTGGACTAAGGACAGGCTTTTATAGAATGTGGCGAGGTTAAACTCGTTTGAAGGCGCCAACACTCCTCTAACCTGGGAAAGTAGTGTAACAGTACAACATAAGACCAAACAATAAAAACAGTTGAAAAAGGCTTAACTCATTAAATGGATACAAATAGAAATTCATCTAACAAACATACAGAGTAGATGCGAATGAATACCTATACATCCCCACAACTAAAGACACCAGGTACAGATCTGAGTGTACTCACAGTTCATCAGTACTTCCAGCTAGTTCAAAGCCAATAACAACTAACAAACCAATAATGCATTAAGACTAAATTATCAATCACTACAAATCCAACATCCAATGGATTTAGTGTAAAGACGTCAAAAACAGTCAGAGAAAATCATGACATTGTGCAATGCAAAGATACAGGTATCGACAGATTGTAGATCCATGAATGTGAATAGGTATATAACAAAAGTATTTAGTTTGCTCTTAATTTATTGAACAAAATCAATATTTATACCAATAAAAACAGTATTCAATGATCTAATTACAGTGTTGAATTGGTAACGTCCATTATCGACCCTTTTGTCTTAACTTTTAGTGTAGAGTTTTCCGTTTTAAACTGAAATATCTAAATCTATGAAAGCACAGCTAATGCCGTTTATATTTTGATTTCAGCTAAGTACATATCTGAGACTTAATGACATCAAGTTCAAAGCCAAAAACAAATAATAAAAACAAATATGCATCTAAGACTAAAATATCAATAAGTACACTTACAACATCCGATGAATTTAGTATTTAAGATAACTTGAAAAAAATACCTCCAAAACGTTGAAGCAAATTGATGACCTATCAAATCGTTACATATATATCAATCGAAGACCTGTTTGCCAACTTGACTTGTGACGTCGTTCGGTCAAGTACGATCATCTGTGCATATTAACTAACATATACCATGCCGTCTTGATTGCTCAATAACTATTAATTATTGTTTGTTATATGTAATAATAATCATAATCCAAGTGTGTTGTCTGTATCCATTAATTGATTGATACACTTGTAATGACCGCTTTGATTAGGTAAAATAGAACTATTAGTATTAGTATTATCTTTATTTACCAAGTGTTTACAGCATATTTAGGACCAATTATACGTCAATCATACTAGAAGATGAGGACAAAGTAGAACCAAGGAAGTCAAAGAACCTCCCTGGCAGAACATAAAAAAATCCAAACAGCAAATGTGTAATACATTTGCAATATATATCACCTCACTATGAAAGTTATTAAATAAAAAAAGTAATTTCTTAACTGGCTGAGAATATAAAGTCCTTAACATTGGCAGTACCAAGAAGGATGCATAAAAGGCAATACAACCTCCTTGGTAGTGTTCATGCAAGCATTACAACAACAACAACAAAAACAACAGATGGCTAACGTTATTAAAAATGCAAAATACTGTCACTTTCAAATTTTACTTTTATATTACAAACTTTTTGGATAAAATAATACAAACTGTTCTGTATAGGAAATTTGAGAACCTCAATATATTTGAAAAAGTCTTTTAATCAACTTTGAGTTGTAGCTTTTAAGTATTCTCATATCTGTACCTTGTGTCCTGAGTCCCTTTGTTAGTTGTTTTGTGAGCGTCTTGTTTCTAAGAAATGAATTTAGCTTTTTCACCGTTTATCCCTGGACGTTGGATCATTGTAAACACAGTCCCTTGTGTATTCTTCCCTGAGTTATACAAGGAAAATGTAATCAGGTGATTTTCAATAAATGTATTTCAAGTCTTAAAAATTTTTTTTTTAGCTTGTTTCTGTAATGTTTATAGTTTGTTATTGTGTTGTGCTATCTCCCTATGTCCCAGATCATAGTAAGGGTTGGATTCTGCAAATTGGTTTTCAACCCCGCAACGTTCTGTATTTGCTGTCTGTTCAGTCAGTAGGCTGTTATTTAGTGGTTGTTGTTTCTTCCCGTTTATCATATTTGTCACAAGTTTTTTGTTTATTGTTTAGTGCCTATTATAGGTCCTTTATACAGTTTCTTTGTTTAAATGGTTTTACATTTTTCATGTTGGGGCTGTTTGTAGTTTGCAATGCGGTTTGGGTTTTGCTCATTGTTGATGGTCGTACGGTAAAATCTCTGGAGTAGCAACTCTTGATTTACTTTTTTTATTTAACAAATAATACCCGTATGACTTTATTTCAATAGTTTATTTTACAATGTTATGTAATATACGGTATGCTGTATCAATTATATAAGTTATGAGTATATGCCCCCCTGGGGACCTAATTTGGAAAATAAAATTTATCTTATCTTCAATTATCTTATATAATGTTTTCGGTATTTACATCTTGCAAGTGCTTAACCTCACTCTGCAAATGACACTTGACGAACAGGAATATAAATAACCATTTTAGTTAAACAAGATTGAAATTTGATTTCCTCCATCCATCTTTCTTCTCTTGCATATTGTTAAACTGGTCCCCCATTCCATCTATAGCCTTGCACCGAGTGTAGCGATAAGTGAACACAACAGGAGTCCAGTTTAGCATATTGTATGTTCTCTATAAACAATTAGAAGTATTAAAGTTGAACTTGTTTATTTTTATTTTCCCCACTGTTTATATGACGCGATAAACATAAAAGACAATCACGCAAGGAATCTTAGTGAATCAAAAGCAATACACGTGTCCTATTTCATAAGAATTTAAGAATCAGAACAAAAATATACATAGTCTATCGGCTCTTATTCCTCTGATATATCAGGTTGATGGTTTTCTTTTTTATATTGTTTCACATTGCTCTTTTTTAAGACCTTACAGTGACAGTTAAATATTTTTTGTCCTTTGGTGTTCATAATAGTTGTCTCATTGTCAACAATACCACATCCCCTTAATTTTCTTTCTGAATATAACAAATACCTGAAAAAGATCGATTCAAATAAGATCGATCTTTTCAAAACCACCTTTACAGGTAGACTTTCTAAGTCCGATCAAACCCGTTTAAACTGGACCAAAGATCGATTTTTTTTGTCAGTGTAAACGGGGTCTTGTATTTTTGTTTTTTTTTAAATAAAATGTTCGACAACTGCAATTGTAAAAACCTGTCTATTTACATGAATGAAAACTTTAAAGTGTCTGTTGTTATGAGGATGCAATACCTGGCCAACCATGCAACAGTCTTGAAATTTATTGAATTTTGTCATGGGATATTTAAACAAAAAAGAGCTGTTTATTCTTCTATTTTTTTCACGTACCTAGCTGATTGCTACCGAAAATATTAATGACAATCACTGTGATTGGAATATATTAAAGAGATATTCATCAGATTATGTATATTTCCCCTTGCAATCTTTAGCAACTAATAGAAGAAGGTACCGTACCATATACCACCTGTTTTACAATGTTTGTTGTTGCCGCAGCGAAATAATTGCTGAAGCATTATGTTTCTACGAAGGAAATCATACAGATTAATAGTAATTAGCTGCTGTGTGGACTATTATTATACAGGTTTACTTAGTAAATAAAGTAATATAATATATTTATACATGTTGTTAAACGTTTTCGAGGGTTGGTCTGGTCTTAACGGATATAATCCATCGTTTCTGGTTTTACTTATAATTCCTGTAAGCTATGCAGAGCAGCAATCAATGTCAAATCTTTTTGATATAAGTAAATATTATAGAATAGGTATACATGTATATATTAACCAGAACATTGGCCACGTATTGTGCACTCACAGACTATTTTTTAGCAGCCATTAAAGTTCTGACATAGAGATCATTAATACCACATGTACTAAATTGTAAAGTATTCCCATATTATTGATAGACAATTAGTATATTGCAAAAGTGAGAGCAGATTTGTTTTATGTTGGCACGTTTGACGGCATGAGGAGTGAAATAAGTAATCTCTCTTTTTTCAGGCTCTTATTTTTATACTATTAAAGAAAAGATGAAAGACAAAGTCATACAAAAGAGAAAAACGAAAGATGTTAGTAGTTATATAGAAAGAATACGTACCAAACCAAAACGAACTTTTTTTAGGGCAAACAAACATATAATCCTTGAGTGTTGCATTAATCAAGTTTTGTCACGAAAACATAAATATCACATACTTATCGCAAAGATGTTACGACGACCCAAAGTAGACTTATTATAAATTGATTAAAAAGTCGCTTAGACATTTATTCTTGCATAAAATTAACGATATTTTGATAGAGACTAGGAGCACAAGAACATGAATTTATGAAGTTCTATGAGACAATATGTAAAAGTATGAATTAAAGTTATAAATAGCTTGATTTACCCGTTAAGCGTGTATATCTTATAAAAGTAAACGACATGTAAAATAAGAGAAGCAGGTAAAGAAAGAGGAATAAAAAATCTGGTAAAACAGATCATATATTTCTTATGCAGAATATCATATTTATTTCTTTTTCTATTATTTTCATACTTTGAATTGTACCTTAATTATTAAATAAAGAAAAAACTAATTCCACTTTTCATATGTTAAGAAAATATTAAAAACAAATTATATTCCCAAAAATACGACATCCAGTGAACATAGGGTTAAAAGATTGTATGGTAGTGAGGTGATCGGTGATTGACTGGCAGATGAAACATCAATATCTGGAGATAATTAACACCCCCGATGTAGATTTTGGCTGTGCATTAATTAACATAATGTTCAAGTCGACGATAATACAAATGATGACAAACACGTGGTTTACAGGAAGGTGATATATCCATATTTGTATTCTCATGGGTTTCCAAAAAAACGATCAACGACAATGATAAGCCAATCAGATAACAGGGATTTGATAGGTGTCCGTGCCTAAGTATAAAACTAAAGAAATACTTTAACCGAGCACCAGAACAGCTTTAGACATGTAAGTATAGTGTGTATCCCTTCATCCTAAAATCCTTATACCTTTGTACTATATACATCTCAAATGTGAAAGTTTTGAAACTTTCAAGATTAATTTTCTTTCTCATAAATACTTTATGGGAATGATTATTCTAATGGAATAAAAAAAAATGAATATTATTTCTTTTTTTTTCTTTTTTTACATTTGATTTGTATTATAGTACCGGTAACTTATGGATGAGTGTGATATACCAGTTTAAATTGAAAAACATTTTCCCGAGTGACAAAAACCCTGTTATCCCTAATAAACTTTACCTTTACACACAAACCTAACCTAACAACACCTGTATATTTAAAAAAAAATCTTCTATAAAACCCTTAACATTTAGCGCTATTATTTGCAGACTTATCTAGAGCTGGTTCTGCATATCAACACGGACTTGTCCAGAGTATAAAAAGTCTCCTTGTAGCACTTTCGCTTTATCAAGATGTCGTCCCAAATCGACCCCAAAGATCCGGACTATCAATACCTTATGGTAGATAGGAAGAAATTAATGGCAGAGCAAACCAAGGAGTTCGATGGCAAGAAAATGTGCTGGATTCCCGACGATAAAGAAGGATTTGTAAAGGCTGAAATTCAGTCCACAAAAGGAGATGATATTACCGTAAAATGTATCGACTCAATGCAGGTACAGTCATTTATCCCATTATTTACTCGTATTTTGCTTAGTTACGGAATTAGAACTGAACTTTCATTTTTAATGAACACAAAATGAGACATATATATGATATAGAACTGATTAAATTTGCTCAAAGATTGAGTGACAATTGAAAATGATAGTGAAAAAAAATCATTTATATAAACCAATAATGACATATATAGTGTATTTTTCATTTTTCATTATTATACGGTATTTTGATTGGATATAACAATCTCGCGTCATTCTTCATTTTAAAATAAACGGTGCATGAATTCAAATATACATGATGGCACATTTTTCCACAATAAAGTACACGGGTAAATAAAAGAAAAAAACTTGATGGTTATCCTGTTTTCTTGATCATAGCGAAAAATGTATTATTATATGTATTGAATACTTCTTTTAGTAATTAGGGTTGAAAAGCCGGTTGACCTTGCGTACATATTTATTATGAAACGCTTCTGCGTTTCATAGAAAATGTACTTCGGTCAACGCTTTTACACCCCAACTAATTTAAAAAAAGGACCATTCAATTCTTAATTGAAATATGAGAATACTCATAGTTTTATTGTTGCGTTTATAGTTTGTTCTATGATGTCTTTTCTAAAACTGATGCTTGTTATTGAAGCACAAGAAATGTCTTCTGTACATTATCATATTATCCTAGTGATATTATTCATCATGTCCTAAAATATTAAACATATTGGTGCTTAATTTTGGCTTGTTTCCATAAATATTCAATATAAAACTCGAAATAATGCTTTTCATTTATATTCAGTTGTAATTTTGTAGTTTTTATTAGATTAAAGAGCCATTAGAATATTTGACTTCGTCGGAAGGTCACATTTACATGCTCATCTATTTTTGAACGGTTAACTAACATATCATACGCGAATCTAACATTTATTCACACATAGTCGATAGCTTGACTCTTTGACTCTCGATGCAATCTTTTGATAAAAAAAGGGTGGTTCAATTCCGAATAATTACATTAGTTGTATGTTTCATTATTATGCGTTATGTTGATTGGCTAACAGCAATCACACGTCATTCATCATTGCAAAATGAATTGCAAATCAAATCAAATCAAATCAAATCATTTCATTGGTGTAAAATCCAAATATTGGATTGTTACCAAGACAAACATGACAATCATACAAACATATAAAATGTTAATTTACACAACATTCGTATTCTTATAAGACTATATATTTAAATGTTTTGGAGGAGGTGATACCTTTGCAAATTTAAAAGTACAAGTACAAACATTATATTAATGCAATTGTTATAAAATATATCATTACAATTACAAATTGCACGAATTGTAAACATAGATGATGACACATGTTTCCACAATAAAGTGCACATGTAAATTAAAGGAAAGCTTGATAGTAATCGTGTTTTCATGATTATAGCGAACACATGTGATTATAAGTATTTAATACTTCTTTCAGTTATTTCATAGGATTGTAAAAAGCATTGACCGGGCCATGCTTTATTTTTTAGAATAAACGGGTTCGATCAACGCCTTTACACTACAATGAATTTACAAAACAGCGTTCAATTCTTAAATAGAAACTTTAATTAAGAAACTGTACGTCCCTTTTATCGGCTAGTGTTACCAAAAATGGGATACCTCTATAAAATATGAGTGAAAAATAATGATTACGCTAGACAACATTTGTTTTGATTTAAAAGTGCAATTTTATATTGTAACATCAGGCTGGTAACATGAAATACGGAATGAAAGAAGACCATAGAAGATAATTCACGCGCGACATGTTGACATCAAGCTAATTTGAAATAGACGTAATATGCTAATTATCACAATCTAGGCCTCCTACCTTAACATATCATTGTCTTGGAGATGCGTGTAATATTTGCCGCTAGACGTTCATCATTTATCCATCAATCAACCATGGTACTACAGACTGTACTAAATAATTATTTACTTTTTTACAGGACAGGACAGTTAAAAAAGATGACCTCCAACAGATGAATCCACCCAAATATGAAATGATTGAAGACATGGCTAACATGACATATTTGAACGAAGCTTCTGTACTTCACAATCTGAGAGCTAGATATTCCAACGCACTTATTTACGTAAGTTTTCAAATCAATGAATAGGCCTAGTTAAGAGTTAACTTTAATTGACAAAGTAAGAAAAGGCCTTATCATGTGATATTTTTCTCTCTCAAACCGTATACGGCTCATACTGAATTACATTATACATAGATGTTTCATGAAATACAAACTTTTGATTGGCTGAAATTAATCGCAGGTTATTCAATATCAAATTATTTTACTCAATATAATTCAACATTTATGAAGGTACGAGATTCTTTTGTCAACGTCAAAACAAACGCAATAGGAAAACAGTCGTTAATTTTGCTATAATTAACTCGTTGTCAACAAAAAGCCATGGCTTCATGAAAAAAAATGTACACACGATTCACACTTTTACGAACCTAAACTTTAATTCTTTCTGAAATTACGAATGAAAGAAATAATCAGTTGATATAGGAATCACATATATATTATTATTATTATTATATTATTATTATTATTTATTTATAATTTACAGACCTACTCTGGACTTTTCTGTGTTGCCGTCAATCCCTACAGACGTCTCCCTATCTACACAGACAGCGTGGTTGCTAAATTCAAGGGAAAGAGGAAGACAGAGATGCCTCCCCATCTGTTCTCTGTGGCTGACAATGCTTACCAGTTCATGTTGCAAGATCGTGAAAACCAGTCTTGTTTGATTACGTAAGTCCTGAAAACACATGGTTATACATTTTTTATCATTTGACCAGAGTACATGCAGTACAGTTGAACAAAAAAATGCTCTATTAGATTATTTTGAATCTTTTGTTTTCTTTCTCGTTTATATATATCGTCATCAACATGCATGAACTATTTGCCACTGGACGTTAAGCAACCATTACTCAATCAATTGTGTACATATACATCATTAATTAGCTCTCTTAATCCTTAATCAATAATTTCTAGCTGAATAATTAAAATCCATTTTATGTAATTCACATTTCTTTCTCTTATTTTATGTAATTCACATTACTTTCTCTTATTCTATGTAATTCACATTTCTTTCTCTTATTTTATGTAATTCACATTACTTTCTCTTATTCTATGTAATTCACATTTCTTTCTCTTATTCTATGTAATTCACATTTCTTTCTCTTATTTTATGTAATTCACATTTCTTTCTCTTATTTTATGTAATTCACATTACTTTCTCTTATTCTATGTAATTCACATTTCTTTCTCTTATTTTATGTAATTCACATTACTTTCTCTTATTCTATGTAATTCACATTTCTTTCTCTTATTCTATGTAATTCACATTTCTTTCTCTTATTTTATGTAATTCACATTTCTTTCTCTTATTCTATATAATTCACATTTCTTTCTCTTATTTTATGTAATTCACATTTCTTTCTCTTATTCTATGTAATTCACATTTCTTTCTCTTATTTTATGTAATTCACATTACTTTCTCTTGTTTTATGTAATTCACATTACTTTCTCTTATTCTATGTAATTCACATTACTTTCTCTTATTCTATGTAATTCACATTTCTTTCTCTTATTTTATGTAATTCACATTTCTTTCTCTTATTTTATGTAATTCACATTACTTTCTCTTATTCTATGTAATTCACATTTCTTTCTCTTATTTTATGTAATTCACATTTCTTTCTCTTATTTTATGTAATTCACATTTCTTTCTCTTATTTTATGTAATTCACATTTCTTTCTCTTATTTTATGTTATTCACATTTCTTTCTCTTATTTTATGTAATTCACATTTCTTTCTCTTATTTTATGTAATTCACATTTCTTTCTCTTATTTTATGTAATTCACATTTCTTTCTCTTATTTTATGTAATTCACATTACTATCTCTTATTCTATGTAATTCCCATTACTTTCTCTTATAGAGGTGAATCTGGTGCTGGAAAGACAGAAAACACCAAAAAAGTTATTATGTACTTCGCCAAGGTCGCCGCCTCTCTTGCAAAGAAAGAAAAAGAAGAAGAAGATACTGCCTCAAAGAAGGTGAATATTAATGAATGTTTAAGCGTTATGGGTTTTGTTCATTGTTGAAGACCGTATAGTTGTTAACTTTTATGTCATTGAGTCTCTAGAAGAAAGATGTCTCAATCATACCACATCTTCTTATTTCCATATCTTATCATTCTTATCATTTATCAGTTTGAATTTTAAAAGTATTTAAGAGTTTGAAATTGAATGCAAGAGTCAATATCTATATGAAATTTTCTTTGCACTTACTTCTTTTCAATTAAAGAGTTCATATTTCGTTTCATTATATACTATAACAGATGTATTTGTACATTTGAAGGGTTCACTGGAAGATCAAATTATTCAAGCTAACCCGGTACTTGAAGCCTACGGTAATGCTAAGACTACCAGAAATAACAACTCGTCCAGATTCGTAAGTATTATCGAAGTGTGTGCCGTGAAACTTGTTATTATCGACATTGAGACTAACAATAATGATAAATATAAATTATATGTATATTCATCCGCCAATATAATAACCAATCGTGCTCAAAAAGGCATAAAACACTCATCAATTAACCAATCAATCGAAATATTTTTCGTTTTAACAAAATAAGTTCAATGAATTTTGTATCTACACATATAGTGTAATATATTAGCTAATCATATATTTATTTTCCTTTCTAATATGTCTGAATGTTGATAAAGATGCTGAAATTCAATTGAAAAATATGTCTTAATTGAAATTATATTCATGTGTATCCTTTATCTCCTTTTTATTTTACAGGGAAAGTTTATCCGAATTCACTTTGGTCCTGATGGTAAAATTGCTGGTGCTGATATTGAAACATGTAAGTGTTCATTTGTTTCTTAAATATTTTACCAAAGAACAAATTCAGCAAAGTTCATGCTTTCTTTCACTTAAGGGCATACGATACAGTTACAGGGAAGGTAATGACGTTGCTAACGTAATTTGTTATTTTCGCGACGTCAAACTGTGACATATCGGGAAAAGATGCATTTTTCGACTGATTTTTTATCATTCAAACAGATTTAATTTGAAAACGAATTCATGGACCCCTATTTTTCAAAACGGCATTTTGTTTCATTTTGCAGGGAGATTATGTGACCCAAATTTTATAAAACTGTAAATAGAGGATTTTTTTAAATTTTGATAAACATGCAGTAAATAATGACGTTTTTTCCTCAATTCATGAACATTTGATAAATATGAGTTATTTCTGAATAAAAAATTGCATATTTTTTTAGGATATTTATAAAATACAGAAATTACCGATTATTTAACAAAAAACAATTTGTGTTTATCTTTTATAACAAAAAAGTTATGTCTTTCTTTCGAAAACGAAATTACGGCCACAAATCTGAATTTTGAGCAAATATACAAAATTTCGACCTCATTTTACTCAAAAAGTAGCACATGAAGGTATATTTTTTATTACATATTTCATTAAATCAGGTAGAAAATAGCCTATATGCAAATTTTCATGAACTTGTAAATACAGGATCAAAACTGTATCGTATGCCCTTAAAAATAAAGAGTCTCAATTTCAAAAGTAATACTAGTAGCTTTCTTCAAAATATACCGATTAAGTTATTTCTAAAGATGTGTAAATGCAAATTGTATTACACTAACTTTATATTTTTTTAACAGATCTGTTGGAGAAATCTCGTGTCACTTTCTGCTTATCTGCCGAGAGAAACTACCACGTTTTCTATCAGCTGATGACACCCGCCATGAAAGAACATCATGAAATGATGTTACTTACCCCAGATCCAGCTCTTTATACATTCATCAACCAAGGTGCTCTAACCGTAGACTCCATTGATGATAATGAGGAAATGAAGCTCATGGACGTTAGTATAATAAAAATAATTAGGCTTTCCAAAACCAACACACTTTAATTTTTAGCACAGATTTTCGATTTTCGATGAGATCTATATATTCAAATTGGTAAAGTTGTTGCTCTTTGTTGAAGGTCGTACGATGACTTATAGTTACTAGCTTTTTCGTCATTTGGTCTCTGGTAGAGAGTTATCCCATTTATAATCATACCAGATATTCTTATTTATCGTATATGTAGTTCAGCAAATGAAGAAGTTTAATTTATTATACACTGTTATTGATATGAAATCAAAGCTAATCACGAGGGGCCGTTCAAAGAACACAATTTCATTCAATGCCGTACCCAATTATTTGTACAAATTGAAATGGCTTCTTAGAATCTCCCCTTTTGTACATCTAATAGCATAGGTTAATGTTCTAAGGCAATGCTTTCCTTGTCAATTTTTGCACAATCAGAAAATTTAAAAGAAAAAAATTATAGTTTAAAATAATGTTATTTATTTTACTTTTAAGGAAGCTTTCGACATTCTGGGCTTCTCACAGGATGAGAAGAAGAGTTGTTACAAATGTACCGCCGCTATCTTGCACATGGGTGAAATGAAATTCAAACAGAGAGGAGAACAAGCTGAACCAGACGGCACCACAGAGGCTGAAAAAGTTTCATTCCTCTTAGGAGTTAATTCAAACGATTTCATTAAATCTCTTGTTAAGCCAAAGATCAAGGTCGGCACAGAGGTCGTGGCCCAGTCTCGTACCAAACAACAAGTCGTCAACTCCATCAGTGCTATGTCCAAATCTTTGTATGACCGTGTGTTCAACTGGCTAGTCAAGAGAGTCAACCACAGTCTTGATACAAAAAATAAGAGAAATTACTACATTGGTGTACTAGATATTGCAGGTTTTGAAATCTTTGATGTAAGTGGTTTTTTCAATCATGTTAATCATATATACTTTTTTAATTCTAATTATATATTTTAATTATATATTTAAAGCAACAAATAATATCTGATTGGAACTGCCTTCATGAAAATCAGCATGTCATACTAATAGCATTGAAACACTGCAATACCGTAGACAATTGAGGCAAAAACCAAACGAAAATAAAATAATATAAAAAAATAACCAAATATTTAAAACAGGTAGCTTTTTAATTTCTAGTCCTTGTCCTGATTATAAAATGAAATGAAACGACAGACAACTAAACACACGTTAGTATTTCATTAATTTACTTTTATTTTGCAGTTCAACACATTCGAGCAATTGTGTATTAACTACACCAACGAGAGACTTCAACAGTTCTTCAACTACACTATGTTTGTACTGGAGCAGGAGGAGTATAAAAAGGAGGGAATCGAGTGGGAGTTTATCAACTTTGGTATGGACTTACAAGCCTGTATCGATCTGATCGAGAAACCAATGGGTATCTTGTCCATCCTTGAAGAACAGTGCATGTTCCCTAAAGCTGACGATAAGTCCTTGAAAGAAATGTTGTTCTCCAACCACATGGGTAAATCACCCAACTTTACCAAACCAGGAAAGGCAGCCAAGGGTGGTGCGAATGGCGACTTTGAACTCCATCATTACGCCGGAATTGTAAGTATAAACATAGTATCAGAACAGTTAAGTGGAACTTCCGACCTTTTATCAGAATGTTTAATGACAAATTATATAAATGAGAATACACCAATATACAGGTTTAATAACACACCAATGTTATGGGAAAACAATATATATATGTCTGTGTCTTTATTTACAATTGTTACGTTTATTGAAATAAAGTTTTTCATTTATCTCAATTTCGCAAAAGGTACCATACAATCTCAAGGGATGGTTGGACAAAAACAAGGATCCAATCAACGAAACTGTTGTACAATTGTTGCAACAATCAAAGGAACACTTAGTCCAGACCCTCTTTGCAGCAGAAACACCAGCAGAAGGAAGTGGTGGACCCAAGAAGAAGAAGAAGTCCTCTGCTTTCCAGACCATCTCTGCTGTTCACAGGGTACGTCTGTCTATATGGATGTTTGTTTTTCACCCTTTTGAAAACTTCATTATGTTGTTTTACTTCAGGTGGTACCAAACACCTTGACTGGAATTAACATAGCTCGTTTAATTTCATAAAATTTTGACAAAATATTCACTTTGACCCTTTGACAAAAAACGAAAAGCTGAATATTTTCCATGAAATAGAACGTGATTAAATCTTGAAAAATAATAACAATACAGATTTCTTGCATATTTACTTCATTTTTACAGGAATCTTTGAACAAATTGATGAAGAACTTGTACGCCACTCATCCTCATTTCGTCAGATGTATCATTCCAAACGAATTGAAACAACCAGGTAAAATTTCGTTATACTATACATCAACAATACCATTGCACATGTGAATTGATTGTAAATATAACGATACTATTGAAAGTTGAAAGGTACTGAACTAAAAAAATGGGTATGCATTTTTTAAATAGCTTTAAATGAATAGGAATTTTCCAAGTGGAAAAATAAATATTGATAAAGATAATTACTAGAAGAGTTTCATTTATCTTTGCATGCTTCTTAAGAAAGCTAATACTTGTATTTTTGTTTTTGTTTCTAGGTCTAATATCATTATGATGCTTGTCTAACAGTATATTTGGTATAGATATCAATTTAAAATGTCTTAATATTCCAGGTATGATTGATGCTGCTTTAGTATTAAACCAGCTCCAATGTAACGGTGTACTGGAAGGAATCCGTATCTGTCGTAAGGGTTACCCAAGCAGAATCATATATGCTGAGTTCAAACAAAGATATTCAATCCTGGCTGCCAGTGCTGTACCACAGGGATTTGTTGACGGCAAAGTTGTCACAGAAAAAGTACTATTGGCTCTGCAGCTTGATCCAGCAGAATACAAACTTGGAAATACCAAAGTCTTCTTCAAAGCCGGTGTTTTGGGTAACCTAGAAAACATGCGTGATGAACGTCTTGGTGCTATCATTTCCATGATGCAAGCCCACATCAGAGCCTTTTTGATCAGAAAGGCATACAAGAAACTTCAGGATCAGAGGTTAGTACTTATAGCTGTATCATACCATCTAAGCAATTGATTACAAAAAAACTCGAATAAAATGAATATTTATGTCAATTAGATGATTATTTCAATGTAGTTCTTTTCTATTTTAATTGGTTATGCGACCCCGCAAAAATGCAATTACCTTACATGTCCTTTTCTTCAGTTTTTGATAATTTTAGAC
This sequence comes from Mytilus trossulus, assembly GCF_036588685.1. Classification (NCBI taxonomy): domain Eukaryota; kingdom Metazoa; phylum Mollusca; class Bivalvia; order Mytilida; family Mytilidae; genus Mytilus; species Mytilus trossulus. Next base: position 78,762,017 of record NC_086379.1, read on the forward strand.
ATGAAAACAAGACCAATCTATCTTGAGATTTACATAAAACTCTTCACGCACTTACTGTTTTCATTGTTTACATTAGAGTTGGTCTGTCTGTCATCCAGCGTAACATCAGAAAATGGTTATTGCTCCGCAACTGGCAATGGTGGAAGATGTACGCCAAAGTCAAACCCATGTTGAACATTGCCCGTGAAGAGGAAGAAATGCAGAAGAAACTCGAAGAGATGAAGAAAATGGAAGAAGACATAGCCAAATTGGAAAAGATCAAGAAAGAACTTGAAATCAAAAACGTTGAATTATTGGAACAGAAGAATGACATGTACCTACAACTGCAATCTGAGCAAGATAACGTTGTTGACCTTGAACAAAGAGTAGAGCAACTTATCACGCAGAAAGCAGAATTCGAATCACAAATGAAAGAGATGGAAGAACGTCTACTCGATGAGGAAGATGCTGCTTCTGAACTGGAAGGTTTGAAGAAGAAAATGGAAGGTGAAAATTCCGAGATGAAGAGAGACATCGAGGACCTGGAGACAACATTGGCCAAGGTAATTATGAATTATTTTCCTAAATTATAGTAGATAGCCTATATTTCAGTATGAAGGCATACATTATAGTAGATAGCCTATATTTCAGTATGAAGGCATACATTATAGTAGATAGCCTATATTTCAGTATGAAGGCATACATTATAGTAGATAGCCTATATTTCAGTATGAAGGCACCCATTATAGAGATAGCCTATATTTCAGTATGAAGGCACCCATTATAGTAGATAGCCTATATTTCAGTATGAAGGCATACATTATAGTAGATAGCCTATATTTCAGTATGAAGGCATGTCACTGCTTTCAGTGAATATAATAAAAAATAATGTCGGTTTTGTTTTTACTTGTATCGTTTATTTCAGTTTTCTGAATCTTTGATTTTATATTGATTTTTCGTATTTATTTTATTTTCAAACAGGCTGAACAGGATAAGACGCACAAGGACAACCAAATCAAGACTCTCCAAGGTGAGATGGCACAACAAGATGAACAAATTAGCAAATTAGGTAAAGAAAAGAAAAACTTGGAAGAAGTTAACATAAAGACTCTTGCAGATCTACAAAAGGAAGAAGACAAAGTAAATCATCTCAACAAAATTAAGGCAAAACTTGAAAGTACTCTTGACGAGATGGAAGATAACTTAGAGAGGGAAAAGAAAGTCAGAGGAGATGTTGAGAAATCCAAGCGTAAGGTTGAACAAGACTTGAAGGCAACACAAGAAGTTGTAGAAGAACTAGAAGGTGTCAAGAGAGAAATGGAAGAAGCAGTCAGGAGGTATTTACATAATATCTTTAAATGTTACCTTTATTTCTATGGTGATAATAATAATGTATAAGATTGTTTGTATGTATATGAATATTGCGTGAATGCCTTGTTTCAATCAATATATGACACTATAATAAACAATTTTATTCTTATAAGGTTATAATATCTAAAATGAATGTGACCTTAATCCGTTCTTTTTCTTCCCCCTCCTTCCTAATGCATTTAAACAACATGTCTTAGCAAACATCTGTCTTGTTCCTACCATTCCTAAAGTTAATCTAGGAAAGTGTTTTTATGCAATAAAATTTTCAAAAAATAAATTCTGTTTTTAAATTCAAATTGATTGTCAAATTAGTTTTAACGTATCACTGATTCTTAATATTAAAGGAATGTGCAATTATTTATAATTTTAGGAAAGATGTCGAGCTGAACAGTTTGCATTCTAGAATTGAGGACTGTGAGGGAGTAAATGCAAATCAAAACAGAAAAATTAAGGAACTTCAACAAATTATTGAGGAATTGGAAGAAGAATTGGAAGCCGAGAGAGCTGCAAGAGCTAAAGTATGTCAATGACGAATCATTATATTATAGCTGTAATCATGTTTTGCTGTTTGCTCTATGGTCGGGTGGTTGTCGCTTTGACATATTCACCATTTCCTTTCTCAATTTAATTTAAGTTTTAAGTCAGTTGAAAATGTAAATTTATATCCAGGTTATAACAAAACAGATTATTTTTAAATATATTTTTAAACTTTTATATAAAATATGCATGCACCAGCGCAAAAATGCTTGTAAACAATGTTACTTTGTTTAGGTTGAGAAACAGCGCAATGAACTGGCTAGGGAATTGGACGAACTTAGTTCTCAGCTGGAAGAACAAGGCGGTGCTACACAGGCTCAAATGGACCTCAACAAAAAACGTGAACAAGAATTGATGAGACTTCGTCGTGAAATGGAGGAAATGACACTCCAAAGTGAGGCTCAAGTTGCTCAGTTCAGGAAAAAACAACAAGAATCTAACAACGAGATGGCTGACCAGATCGACCAATTGAACAAACTCAAATCAAGATTAGAAAAGGAGAAAAAAGATCTTAAACGTGAACTCGATGATGTTCAAAGTCAATTTTCTCATTCCATGAAGAATAAGGGTGTGTCAGACAAGGTGGCCAAACAGTATGAGTCCCAAATCTCAGAAATAACCTATAAAGTTGAAGAAACCCAGAGAACAATTGTTGAAATCAATTCACAGAAATCAAAGCTTCAAAGTGAGGTGACTGAAATTAACCGACAACTGGAAGATGCAGAACATACCATTGGTAGTTTGACCAAGGACAAATCTGCCCTTACCAGTCAATTAGAAGAAGCCAAACGTTCACTTGAGGAGGAAACTAGGGTAAGTGTTTAATCATTAAACATGTAAAATGTTGATATTTTCATTTCTTTTCTATACAAATGCTTAAAATTTGTCACTTTTGTGTATGACAAAGAATTACTGTCAAACTTTCTTTTGATATATTTTTGACTATGCTAACTTACAGTATAAATGCGTAGTTAAAATCGATATCCTTTATTAAGCAAAACATTATTTACAATGATATTTTTCCAAGCGGAAGTATATGATAAAAAGTCCATTATATCAGATGTATTATCCGTCTTCCGAGTCCTCGAACCTTTGGCTCTAGAGCTGATACCAAAACATTGTGGACTGATAAAATATCTGATATAAACACTGTCATGTTATAGTCTGATAGAATATTTGCTGAATATGTATATAGTAATAAGACTTTTTGTTACTATAGATGCGCCAGAAATTCCAGGGTGAGGTTAGAAACTTGAATGCTGACGTTGATTCAGTACGTGAAGCATTAGAAGAAGAGCAGGAGTCAAAGAGCGATCTGCAACGCCAACTCTCGAAAGCAAAGAACGAAGCACAACAATGGAGATCTAAATATGAGACCGAAGGTGCTGCCAAAGCAGACGAATTGGAAGAGTCAAAGTATGTATTTCTTAGTTAATAGGGGGAAAAGTGCATATAACATGATAAAAGTTTTCATAGCTATCTTATAGTTATGTTTTTTAATAGCGTTTTGGAAGTCATTAGATTTATTCTTTTAAAACCTTTTCCCTTGAAAAAATTCTCGTAAAATACAATACATGTCATCTATTGTTAAAAGAACATAATTCATTTGCAACTTCTGTCATTTCAGACGCAAACTTTCTGCAAAATTGGCAGAGGCTGAACAGGCAGCTGAAGCTGCAAATGCCAAAGCTAGTGGATTGGAAAAGGCCAAAAACAGACTGCAAGGAGAACTTGACGACCTCCTCGTTGAGGTCGAACGTGTAAGTATGAGTACAAATCTTGCATATTTTGATATGTATAACAGAGGTCAAATAAAATAGAAGATTGCAATTAAACATGAATATACTTGAAAATTGACTAGTTAGTGTCTCGAAAGCAAGTTAAAACCTTATATAGAAACATCTTTTTCAACTATTTGTATTCTGCTCTTTGTTCGGGTTAACTTGTTGTCTAGATCTCTTTGACAAATTCCCCATTTCCATTCTCAATTTTATTATTTTACTTTTACAGTCCAATGTTAGCTCCAGTACTTTGGAAAAGAAACAAAAACAGTTTGACAGGACAATCCAAGAATGGACTCTTAAAGTTAAAGAGCTCCAAACCGAGATTGATACTGCTCATACCGAGGCTCGCGGTTACTCTGCTGAACTCTTTAGAGTTAAAGCTCAATATGAAGAGACCAATGACACAATTGAGGCTCTCAGAAGAGAAAACAAAAATCTTGCTGGTAAGCTATATAAATGAAGATCTATTAATTTTGAAAATTATTGATTTAAAGCTTGTGAGTCTATCTTTAGAAAATGAGTATTGGATAAATGTTTAACTAAAGATACGAATTTGTCGGATTTTCAGGAAAGCATATTCGTGCTAGATGTATACTTTGATGGGAAGACTATTTACTACATGGTGATAGCCCGCTCGGTTTACTTTTGAGTATTGATGTAAAACTTTGATTTTCAATTTAAATGTTCATTGGTACATGTATTTCTATTTGTAATGTTCGTATTCATTATTTCACACCAACCTTATAATTGTTTCATTATTCAGCATGAAGCGTGATTGGTACTAAAATCAATTCATATCTTAAATACGAAATATTATATAAATTATTTGTGTTTATAGATGAAATCCGTGAGTTATCTGACCAACTAAGTGATGGTGGCAGGAGTTCTCACGAGGTCGAGAAAGCTAAGAGACGTCTTGAGATGGAGAAGGAAGAACTTCAAGCTGCTTTAGAAGAGGCAGAGTCTGCATTGGAACAAGAAGAAGCCAAGGTCGTGCGTTCTCAGCTGGAAATGTCTACCATCAGAACTGAAATTGATAGAAGGATTCACGAGAAGGAAGAAGAATTTGAAAATACTCGGTATGTTAGGAAAATAAATCTTAATCCGATATGAAAAATGTTGCCCTGTTTTCCGAATTTCTGTCCTAAGAGTAGATTGTTTAATATTAATGATGTAGAGAGTCACTAATCTTGATTCGTAATTTCAAAGATCTTTAAACAATTATAAAAATTAATATTTTACGCTTAAAAACTAGCCCAAGAAGATAATAAGATCTTTATTGTTTTCTTATTCACTGTTTAATTGCAGACGCAATCACCAGAGAGCTCTCGAATCCATGCAAATCAGTCTGGATGCAGAGGCTAAGGGCAAAGCCGAGGCACACAGGATCAGAAAGAAACTTGAACAAGACATTAATGAACTTGAGATGGCTCTTGATACATCAAATAGAGCTAAGGCCGAGGCGGAAAAGAACCTTAAGAGATATATCGTTCAAATTCAAGAACTCACCATGAAGCTCGAAGAGGAAACACGTGCCCGTGATGAATCACGTGAATCTTACGTCATGATCGAGAGACGTTGTAACCTTCTTGTCAGCGAAGTCGATGAAGTCAGATCCGCTCTCGAACAATCCGAGAGAGCAAGAAAGACAGCTGAAAGTGAACTCTATGAATCACAAGATCGCATCAACGAATTGGCCGCTCAAGTCAGTTCAGCACAAGCCCAAAAGAGAAAGGTTGAGGGAGATATGCAAGCCATGTCTGTAAGCACATTTGTATTTATAATTTGAATACTAAACAGTTATTTTGTAATGTATCACTGATAGAATGCAAGTATTTGATTAGAGAAAAGTCGTTTCCATTGTACAAAATTATATGAAACAATGTTAATCAAAACCTAAGATTTAAAGTAAGGGTTGAAAGAAATTCAATATTAGAAGTAAAACTGATCAGACAATAATGCTTAAAGTTCTAGGTTCAAAGTCAAATCGAATAAACTTAGTTTACTACAGTAAAATTTAAATGCGAATAACATATTGTATTCCAATTAAGGAACAACACAGTACAAAACATTTGCTATGACAATTTAAACAGTAATAAATATTTATTCATTTTTTAACATGATTAGGCTGATCTGGATGAACTTCAAAACGAGATCAAGGCTGCTGATGACCGTGCCAAGAGAGCCGTTATGGATACCACAAGACTTTCTGACGAACTGAGAGCTGAACAGGAACACAGTTCTCAGATCGAGAAAATGAGAAAGACTTTGGAAATAACCATAAAGGAATTGCATGTCCGCGTTGACGAGGCCGAGGCGAGTGGTGTTAAAGGAGGCAGAAAAGTCATCGCTAAGTTGGAACAGAGAGTAAGTAAAATTTTCAGCAGTAAAAAGGAGAAAATTATGAATCGTGTATCAATGGATAATAAAGATCGACGATAGTTCCTCAATTTTTCTATTCCAAACAAACTATTATATTTAAAAAAAATTAACAATAAATAACCTTTTTTCTTCATTATTGGGATATACTAGTACTGAAGAAGTAGAATCACAAAAATATACTGAACTCCGATGAAAATTCAAAACAGAAAGTTCCGAATCAAAAATAGACTAAGATATTCCACCACTATCAAAAATACGGTAAACACAGATGTAAAGCAGATAATTTAATGATCATTTCCTCACTAGGTCCAAGATCTTGAGAGCGAATTAGACAACGAACAACGTCGCCATGCTGAAACACAGAAAAACATGCGCAAGGCTGACCGCAGGATGAAGGAATTGGCCTTCCAATGTGATGAAGACCGCAAGGGTCAAGAAAGACTTACGGACATGATTGACAAACTAAATTCCAAAGTCAAGACATTCAAACGTCAAGTCGAGGAAGCTGTAAGTCAATTATATGCATTTCTTACCCTTTGGGCTTAAATCCTTTGTGGTACAATCCTTTTTTTTCTAAGTTTTAAATTATAAAAAAAAGAAATTACAGTATAAAAAAGTACCGATAAAAAAAAGTAAGGAATACAAATTAATTATGATGAAATTCATGTCAAAAGAAAAATTAAATCGATAGTGAAAGGTTACAAAGTAGTTATTATATTATGCAACTTAAAACAATTACTTCAGGAACTCAATATTACTTCAAAGCAATTACTCCAGGAACACAATATTACTTGTCAGATTTTTTTTCGAGTAAAAGAATTACAACTTTAAGGTAAATATAGTTTCGGATTCCAAAGTCAGATTCCCAAGTAAAGTTATGTCAAGTTGCTTCTTCAAAATTTCATCACAAAACTTTTAATGGATTTTCTTCAATTTCAGGAAGAAATTGCTGCAATTAATCTGGCTAAATACCGCAAAGTTCAGGCCGAATTTGAAGATGCAGAAGAGCGTGCAGAGAGTTCCGAAGCATCCCTGACAAAACTTCGTACCAAAAACCGTAGCTCAATGTCCAGTACAAGGACCATTAAAAGTGTTTCAGTTAGCAACATGAGCTCAACTGTAAGTAGTAATATTAGTTAAACTATATTTTATTTGTTTTATTGATAACTTCATCTTTTTAAATATTATTGATTTTATAAAGTTACGATATGGTTAAAGTGTTTTAAGCACATTAAGATCAGAAAACGAATAAAATAATTTACTAAACAATATCTGTGTTATTGTCTGAAGTCAAATAGGTATCAAGATTCAGAATCTCTGAATTTCATTGTACACTTACTCACATCATATTACACTAAATAAATACAGTAAAGAATATTTAAATAGTAGATGAACATTATTATCAAAACAACTTTTGAAAGTGTAAATAAATCGGGGTACAGTTTCCAGGGGGGGGGGTAGTCGTAAGGGTCCTGATCCCGAAATCCCGGGCTTACAAACATGAAATTCCGAGGTCCCGAATTTTAAGAAATTTAAATCCCGACATCTCTAAATTTAAATATTTATACTTGAAATATTTGTCCCTGGACGATAAGCAATCATTTATAAAAATCGTTTGGATTTACACTCTAATACTTTTGTATAAATTATAACAGAATTTTTACCATTACTGTGGTTCGGTTTATGAAAATAATGATTATTGGTTCCACATATATCAATTTATAAAAGGTAAAAAATGTTACATTTCGTTCTTTCTTTCCAGCAGTAAGCTGTGCTGTATACAACGTGCCATAAGGAATTACTAGGTAAATATGGTGTATAGATTGACAGTGGCATTTAATGAAGCAACATATGTAAGATATCAACGACAGTTTTACAAAAAACAAAAAAGTTTATATAATGCCTATTTAAATTAAAAGCATAGTTTGGACATGAAAAATAATACTTGTCATAACGAGATAACGTCTAAACACAGTCAAAGTTGAATCATTGGTTCTTTATAATCTACTCTGGTTTTGGTATTTCTTTATTAGCTTTTCTTGTGTTAATGTCCTTTTTAATCCCTTCTTTTTGATACCTTAAAAATGTTAAAGGATTTTTTTTTCAAAACTGTATGATTGATTTGTTAAACTTACCTGATTTAAAGGTTCTTACAGAAACATTTGAATTTTTGGGTTTTAATGTTTTGTTTCGATGAGTTGTACTTTTATCTTCAATTATACCAAGATTTCGTTTCATTTGTATCAAACATTTATATCTGGAAATATATTTTTGTATCTAAAAAACAAATCTTTTATATCTGAATTCTTCTTTTTTTCAGACTGTAGGACGGGAGACAACTCTGTTTTACCCTTTATAATGTGACACAGCCAGAGAGTGAAGAAGACTGTTATATAGTTACATGTGAAGTGACGTATTGATTGAGAACGTTCATTAACTTATTGGACTATTTATTTATTTTTTTATCAAGAGTATAGTTTTATATAGCGATCGCTAACATGTAAAAATGTAATTATAGTCTGTGTGATCTTTCTAGGATTTGTGTTACAGATATATTTTTTTCTCTTGTTATTCCCTGCAAATAAATATATGTGCTCAAAGCTTTATCTTCTTGTTGAACAACAACTTGGTGGATATTTGAGAAATCAATGACATTGTCACCAGTAATGAACGGCTGTGTATGGGTTATACTGTACCATTCAAGGATCTTTCATATGACAACGGTATGCAGTTATTGTCAAAATAACGGATCAACACAGTTGTCACTAGCTAATCAACAACAAGTCTTTATAAAGTTAGTTGATAAGCTATCAAGCAAGATTTTAGAGTTTTTCAATCATTGGTTTCTTCTTTGAAAGATCGTTGGTTTCTTTTTTTCTCCCTATGGTCCCTATTGTTTATTTTTTTGTCCCTAATTCAGTGGATTTGGATTAATAGTAAATTGTTCTTGGTGGTTAGTTTTGTAGCTTCCGCAATTCAGGCAAATTTCAGAAAAGCAATTAAAAACTTGGAATTGAGGCTATCAGAACAAAAAAAATACAATGGCGAACAAATCAGAACAACACGCCTCCTTATATTAAAGTGTTCTCTAAAACTTTCTTCAACAGGAACACATATAACAACAAAAAAGAGGGAATGAATTATTCTGTTGATTCTTTGTTTTTGGTCTCGTTTGCTCTTTAATGAAATGAATCTGCCTAAGAAATCTGCAATGGTTTGTCATGTGAATACCTTACATTTTGGAATCTGAAAATAAAATGTGAATAGGATTACGCCTATCGGACAACAACTCAACGAAAATAACCACAATTCAAGACTAGTGGTCAACATACGATCTATAACAATATATGTAAAATTGAGCCAACATAATGTATTCTAGTCGGTGAATGAAAGAACCATTTATACCTGGTTCAAAGGATATTGAAAGCGTAAACGGAATCCCCAAAATAACAAAAACACATTGTACTTCTGGAATGTAACATATACCAGTTATTTAAGGGTACAAAGGGACATCCAATTATAGTCGGCGAAAAATAAGTTTTCTGACAAAACTGAAATTAAGACAGATACTTTCTTAACCGCAACATTGCTTGCAAATTCTTTCAGTTATCAGAATCTATCCAGCTTTCGGGGGTGTAAAATGTTATCATACTAGGAAGCTTGCCAAATCCATTAAAAATAGATGAAATCTGCCTTCCTCATTATCACACACGCTTACATACACCAATATACATTTGCTGCTATGCTTAAATATTATGATAAGCATTTCTTGTTTTCTACTAAGTAATCAAACTAATAGTAAAATATAAATAATTTCATTTATTAGAAATCTCCGAACAAAACAACGCCCAAAGCTTTCTTACGATATTGTCAATAAATTTCTTTCTGGCACAGCTATGACATAGTTTGGAGATCTTTGGACAATACCATTAAATGATTTTGATTTCGTCTTAAATATTAAAATTTCAAAATCAAATAACTTCTTTTCATAATTTTAAAATTAATTTCTTCGTTAGCCCCATGGAATATTTTCTCTCTTTTACCTTTGGAATGATTTCTCGGCCGATTCCTGTCTTGTCTGACAATGAAACAATTAAAGCATTTGTACTGATACAAATCCCCAATATTTATGCTTTATCAGATGGAATACACTTAATATTTATATACTTCGGTTTGTGTTATCAAGATGAAAGAAATATAAGATGAAAGATGATCATAAAACTGATGAGCCTACACAATGCAGTAACCAGGAAACGGCTGCTATGTCCAAAAGTAGCTGCCTGTTATCGATATACATTTATATAACGAAAATTATAATTGGTTCAGGAAGTAATTTACTTGAAACTTTAACCAACCAAAAATCTCGAAACAAAACAATAAGATTTTTCTGACTTTTTGGGCGAGTATATATAAAGAATTGTAAAGTTTTGTTACACAGAACCGCTGAAGGAGTAAGTATGTTTGAACCTTGTGTGATTTACCTCTATCCTTTACCTTAACCAATACTAGAACCTACTATAGAATTTCTCAATAAACTAATTATACCTTGGAGTTTTCCTTTCTTCTTTCTATCCTTATCCTCTATATACCTTTTTCTCAAATATTTGACATAAAGTTGACAGATTACTAGTACTTGGATTTAGTGTTCACAGGATTTATCAAAGTTGGAACTTAAGTGTCAATTATAACGGTAGGTGCCGGTTGGTTCTTTTTAGCCTAGGAGTAGTGTGATTTTTTTAACTATGATTTTTGCAAATTATTGCAACATCTGTTAACAGTAAAACTCAGTCATATGGATTTTTAATTGTCATTGTAAAGGAAATACCAATTTCAGCAAATAATACATAGAAAGTACGTCAGGTTAGATTAATTGCAAATAAAAAAAAAGACAAATAAATTAATAAAACAAAACAAATAAATGAATGAGTATTTCGAATTGTAACTAGATCTGGTTAATAGATAAGATTAAAATCATTCCTCAATTATTGTAAATGTAGGCAAATACGACAGATAAAGTCGAACAAAAATTGGATAGTGGAAAACAAAAATAATGTTTATTGTAAACAAATAAAAAACAATCTAAATAAAGTTTCAGAAATGGAGCAAAATTTATTAAGATTAACAAACTTTTTTCTCATTATGACAACACTAATTTCACATTATAATTTTATGTAGTGTACTCTTCAAATTGTTTTTGATCGTTGAGCATAAACTTCATCAAATCAAAAGAGCTCATAGAATCTTTAGTCTACACAATGCCAGTTTGTTTGGAATGCAATAGTAATACATCTCTACCATTTAAAAAAAAGTTTAAGAATATCAGGAAATTTCCAAACGATAAAATTTCAATTTCCAAACAAAAATTCTCATCTCTGACATTCTGCTTTGGTAATGAAGGACATTTTTTTATGAAATGGAGGAGAAAGATGTTATTGATATTAAATTCAAAATCTTGTTTTTAAACAAACAGGTGAAAAAATACCTAAACAAATTAAATGATAAAACAGAAAACTGTATGTATAAGTCACTTGACTAGGAGATATATGCTAACAGGCAGTCATTACTGTAAAATAATTATATTGGTTAATGATTATAAATGTATATCAAATAACGATATAAAATAGGATTTTTGGAAATAAAACAATATGCAAAACATCGAAAATTAGGTAGTGCCTGAATAGCTTTTTGTGTATCACATGATCTTAATACAGGTTGTTCTTTGAAAATCTGAATTCTTACACTCTCTCTGCTGTACAACGCTTCATTAATCACAGAGTTGTTTGGAAGTTAATATTTTTATTTTAGAATCAGCTTTCTCCTTATTTGACCTTCCCCGCCCATGAACAGGGTTCTAATGGGGTATTGATGAAAGTGAAGGGCAACTTATAATTGGATTTTGATTGTATTGATTGTACTTTTTCATAACATAAGGTTGAACTACTCCAGGAACCCTCTCCTAAATTTATAAAAAGCTATAATATGCATTCGCTTGATAATATCTGGGAGTACATTAGAATACACGCCCTAATGGTGTTTTCATTAAATTGTTCATCGTCATAAATTTTCACGACAATCCAGGCAGGTATTTTTTTCAGTTATTTCATTTTCTTGATCATTTTGGCCACCGGTGTTTTGGCACTAAGAACATGGTAGTATCAAATTTTACGGAACAAAGACAAAATTAATCTTCGTGCAGACAACATATTTATTGAAATTATGTCATAAATAACTTATCTCCACCAAATATCTTCACATCCGCCCCTCCCTGAAATCAAATGCCGTGCCCATATTGAGGTTTAAAGAAAACATGCAAAAAATGTTCAATATTTGTATAAAATACTTGTTTCTTTGGTGCATCCTCTGGGATGACCTTATATGGTATATCCGCCTACAGGAGCAGTCTTAACTTATTACGTCAATCAGAGTCTTAGATACCACTCTGCATAAATCAAAACATGCAGGATGAAATGTGAATCACATAACTTACAAATATCTTTAGCTTAATCTTGTGTTCTAAGCTTATCAGTGATCTCCATTGCTTAATCAAGTGAAATGGAGATAGCGACTTATCGTATTGTTGTCTGCTTTCTGCTTTCGACGTTAACTGATTACATGAGTTTGTGGTAAATAAGCTGCTGATAAGTCAGTTGTTTAACCTTGGAATGACTTTTGGATTTTTTTAACCTTTTGGGTGTGTGCTATTTTAAACTTTTGTAAATATTAAAGTATGTAAACATGAAGTTTGATTGTTTGTTAGGAAAACCATGTTTGATTTACAGGCTTTTATTGATAAACCCCAAAAATAAATGGCCAACCTATAAAATTACTTAATTTGATTTTACTTTGTACACACTCAAATAAATCTGCTGTTGACCAAACATTTTTTTATGAAAATATTATCTATTACGTGTAAAATGAGGAACACTGCCAGTAGTTGTCTACAGTTCTAGCATTACTTGTTACTAAAGGAATATTTGAAGTTGAAATTTTTTTTTTCTGTTCACAACTTTTCTAGATTCAATTGTATTAAGTAAAATCATACCTATAGTCGGACACCGTATGTTGACTAGGCGATTGTTCTTTGCAGACCGGAAAAGGGGGAGGGGGGTCTAAAGTCATATTTCTTGGTATATGTGGTGGCTTTCTTGTTGTAATAAATTGTCCGATGAATTATGACTGTTGATTAGTTTTGCTCGTAAATGTGATATTTTCGGAATTCTGCCAATCGTGTGTTTATAGTAATAATGATACAGTACCCCTTTGCATGTGTAACCACCAGATTGTAATAGAAGTTTAGCTAGACTCCTCTCCCATTAAACAATATGGGTAAAGCTAAAGATTCAGATGAGCTATATGCATGTTGTTCACTCTGTCTAGCATTAACCAAGTAGTGAGTAAAATAAAATGACATAGTAACGAAAGGTTGTTTGGTTGATTTTGCCATTGAGTAAATTACAAAGTAACGAAAAGTTATTTGGTTGATGTTGCCACGACACTGGCGGTCTGGGTTGATTTGTGGGTAAACCGATATTTCACAAAAAGCCAGTTTAAAAGTAAAAAGATGTGGTTTAATTGTTTGAAAATATGAACTTTCACCAGGGCCCTGAAGTAAGGCTGATTAAAAAGATGTAGGTCTTTGAACGTATGAAAAATATATTTGTTTCTATAGTAAACATAATATTTTCGTAATTTTTCATGCAATTTTTACCTGCAAAGAGTATATCTTTAGTACTTATCAATAAACAAAATGGCACACACGTCAATAAAACAAAAACACAGTGTACGTGTAACTATTATAAAACCATTTTGTCATATCATGATAACCAATAAGCATGGAAGTTGTAGGGAAACAATAGAAAAAACAAAGGATATGGGGTAAACAAAATCAATACATGCACAGTAACAACAACAACAAACACAAACAAACAAACAAACAAAAAGCAAAGGAACAGCGCTTTTATTGCTGTTCTTCATCTCAAAATCACAATGAGGCCTTATCATCAAAAGTTATTTGTTTTTTTTTATACTCTTTCAAATCAAGTTTATAATCATTTTGAATATATACAAAAGATTCCCTTCGCTCTCCTTTCCATCATTTGTATATATATAAATATTTCTCATTTAGAGTAGGTTCTGGCCTTGTGTAGTAGTTTGTCCAGAGCTCAGACGATCTCCGCATTTCTCCAGTTTCGGTTTATACTATTCCTGTATTTTGGAGAATTGTCACATTAACAAATCAAGATGTCGTATATGGGAGTACCCAAAGATGACCCGGATTTCCAGTACTTGTGCGTGGACCGGGTCAAATTAATGAAGGAAATGAAAGAATTCGATGGTAAGAAAGCTTGCTGGTGCCCAGATGAAAAAGAAGGATTCATTGGTGCTGAAATTCAGTCTTCAAAAGGAGAGGAACTTACAGTTAAAATCACTGAATCCCAACAGGTATAAATTACAGTATTGCTGACTTATTTCTGAACAATATACATAGTTAGAAGAGTTTTCAAGTGTTTCAATGACACATAGTTTCAAACAATTTAAAGAAAAAGCATGTCGTCAACAATATGCAAAAGTCCATCTTCTGACCATGTCTTAAATTGATATTGGTAATAAAAGGACTTCAATTGTCTTGAATATTTTGGAAGTGTAAATAATATTTACCAATAAAGGTACATAATAGTGGAACTGTTTAAATAATACGCACTCTGAGGATTGATTTGAGACTTTCCTTTTTAAATTTTCCTTAGAGTTCAGTATTTTTGTGTTTTTACTTTTTTCAAAATATATACAAAACATGCACAAAAGTATAATTATATGTATCTTAAAACTAAATGATTGCTATAATAAAAAAACTATAATCGCAGTAAATGTTTTTCGTCCACAGAACAGAACAGTAAAGAAAGATGACATCCAACAGATGAATCCACCTAAGTACGAAATGAGTGAAGACATGGCTAATTTAACCTATTTGAACGAAGCTTCTGTATTGCACAACTTGAGAGCACGTTATAAGGCACAGCTTATCTATGTAAGTAATCAATGTGTCCAACGATTTATATATTGCGCATGTTTATATTTAGCACTTATGCAATGAAAACATTTAACGTTCTAAGCAGGCGTCGTTGCTTGGGACTGGTTTAGACAATTTTGGGGATATCAAAGATACAATTTATAGTCTACATAAGAATTATGTACACATACTAGTATACAACGATGTCTGGATGGTCGTCAGGCCTTTTGATAAATGTTTGCTATTTTGGTTGTCTTATATAGCCTTTTTCCTGTCCAGACAAGTCAAACTTCAAATAAGCTAATGTTCTGAACGTTCAAGAAATATTGCAAAATCTTGAAAGAAATTATAACCATTCAAAACACTATACTATCTTAAAATTCGAAACTGTGAATTTTTTTATTGAAAATCAATAAGGTTTATAGATTTTTATGATCGATTTTGCAAAATATGCTTCTCTTTTAGACCTACTCTGGACTTTTCTGCGTCGCTATCAATCCCTACAGACGTCTTCCAATCTACACAGACAGCGTCATCGGTAAATTCAAGGGAAAGAGGAAGACAGAGATGCCTCCCCATTTGTTCTCCATCGCTGACAATGCTTACCAGTTCATGTTGCAAGATCGTGAAAACCAGTCTATTTTGATCACGTGAGTATATGATATTTAGTATTGTTAACTTTATCAAATATCTCCATAAATATATATTTGGTGACTTACCATCTTCTTCTATTTTGCTGTCTCGCCTGTGACTTCTAAGAAAGCTAGACTAATGTGCGCTGCTTCTCAGTGGCGTCGGCGGCGTCAACATTCGTTTAAGTTCTTGATTCGTTTTCACATGAAGTATTTTTTTATTGGTTATACATAAAAAAAAGCACAGATCTATATTCAGCCTTAAATCTGTGTCATTATTCAGATCTATAGATGTCCCATCCTGTATTGAGTAATAGAAGTAGTCTGAATTCTAAGTCCATATTTCTCTCAAATCTATGTCCTTTTTAACAATTCATATCCTGTCCTAGGTGTTGTCACCAATTAACCATATTATACAGATTTTCACATATTATCTACAGATAAACATATAGTTTTAATAGTAAAAGCAGTCGTTATATTGAAACTTATTTTTCTCTTTAAAAAAGACACATTAGTCATAAACGGGTATTTATAGGATTTGTCAAATAAATACCAAATCCTACCAGACCAAACAGTACAATAAATTCGAGTTTTGTTAGATGGATATTTTCCATCATTTGTCTCTTTTTTTGTTGGGGGGAGGGATAAGTTAAATTTTGTTATTTGTGTCGATCTTTGCAGTTTGTTCATATGTTATTGTGTTGCGCTAAATACATTTAACGATTTTTCTTCTTCAAATTTCACATTTATTTATAATCAGAGGTGAATCTGGAGCTGGTAAGACTGAAAATACGAAGAAAGTAATCATGTACTTTGCCAAAGTAGCTGCTTCTCTTGGTAAAAAAGATGCTGCCGAGGAAGAAAAGAAAGTCGATACTAAAGTGGTAAATATACTGATAAAACAATTATGTATCAAGGGAAATGTTATATCTGTGACACGATATGAATCTTTAGAAAAATAATTTATACAAAGGTAATTCGTAATAAAATGGGTTACATCCTGGTAAAGTTATTAGATACATTGTAAAGGACATCGGAGTGAAAAAAAGGGGGGTGTCTTAGCATTCAATTTGTGTTCCAAGCCCGATTTAGATAAACTCTCCTTTTATCACCCATGCATATTCTATGAGAATATATTTAACTGCTACCAGACAAACTGGGACATTAGTTTTATGTGTTAACCTCACAATATCATTCAAATTAACATATACATGTACTAAGATCACTCCACATTTTTAAAAGCCATCTTAACATTGTTTAAAAATATTTACCGACGGAGAAATTTATCATAATAGTTAGAATATTTTATTTTAAAGTGCCATCCTCGGATAAATTTAGATAATGTTTTTTTAATTTCCTTTTCAAGGGTTCCCTAGAAGATCAGATCATTCAAGCTAACCCTGTACTTGAAGCCTATGGTAATGCTAAGACTACCAGAAATAACAACTCGTCTCGATTCGTAAGTATAGAAAAACAAATTGATCACTCAACCATTCATATCATCAAGAAACAGTCACAATTTTCATTGCATTCCTTGTGTGAAACTAATTCTTTACAAAGCTCATTATGTTTTACGAAATTTGAACAAAACCTTTGTGTATCTTTTATCCTATGAAACCCTATAACATTATGATGTATACATTTACTGCTATAAACCAATAATGCAACGTATGATATAGCATATACCTTACAGAGTCATTCATTCATAAGTAAACCCATGACTTTGAACCAAAAATTAACTGAATTACTTTTGACTTTTCATTTAAATTAATGAGCATTTTTTTTAACAAATTAGTTGTAGCCAATTCCAATACCTGTCTTCCAGAATTATCCGTTTGCATGCTCCATATTGTTTGAACAGATTTTACCAGTTATGTGTGATCCCTTCCTTTTTTTCTAGATTTGTCATTGGAAGTCACTAGAAATATCACTTGTATCATGTTTTAGATCTTTCACAATGCTTTTTTCTTTAAAAATATATAGTTTTTATTTGTGTTTCTCGTGATTTCCACTTTAACATTTTGTTTATTAATTACACAGTAAATATTCGCTTATAATTTACTTTAAATTATTTGGATCTCTTTGGCATTATGTAGAATTATAAGCGAGTTTTACTCGATTTGATTACACTGTGACCTTTACCTTTTCGTTGCCTTGGTGTGTTTAGGTGTGATATGATGTTTAGGTGTGATATGATGGTCACATATAGGAATTGTAATTTACACAGACGATGTGAAATGTAAGTATTATATATTTTCTTCAACTGAAGCCCTGTAGCCACTGTCAATGTTTTTCATCAAAAACTTGGTTAAAGAAAACTTTAAACAAGCCTTTGTGAAATATTGACACTATCAAAGTTGTTCTGGAAATTGGCCAACGAAAAGGAGGACTTTCGTTTTGCAGTGGCTCTTAAAACTCCTCACAGAAAAAAAAATGTATTACTCGTTTTATGTGTTTAGACTTTTGATTTTGTCATTTGATTAGGGACTTTCCTTTTATGAATTTTCCTAATTTTTTTTTGTGGTTTTACTTTTTACTACATCGTTTAAGTAATACAATTAGTAGGAGACATATTAAAACAACTGTTTTATTTACAGCACATGAGGTATTGTAAGTAATCTTTCATGCAGTTTGTCCATAACAACTTTATTTAACTTTTACTGGAAGTCATCATACTTATTCAACTCATAGTTTTTTCAACACTTTTGCCAGTATATGCTTTTGTTGAGTGAAACAAATTTTCATCATTTACAAACCCATCTGTGATTGGTTGATTTCCTTTAAAGGCGTTCCTTCCAAATTTTTATTTCCAATAACATGAGATACTAATCCATCAAAGACAGTCTTCCAATTTTATTATCACTTTTCTTTCTCAAGATTCCTTCAAAACCTTTAACCAAGTGTTCTTGGTAAAACAAAACTTTAACAACGACAACAGGGCTTCAATGAGAGCGCATGGAACATCTTAATATCAGGCCAACCGAAAAATAGTATGTGTGGTTCTAGATACATCTTAAAAAAGTTAAGGTAGGTAGGTTTTTTGAGTATCAGGGAGCAATGTTGTGACTTTAACAGTGCTTAATGAAAAAATACAAAAAAAAATCTTTATGTTACGCTATTGTTAAGGCTAAAAAGTAAGGTAGGTAGGGTAACTGGAACCATACAAACAATTTTATTTGGCCTTATGGATTTGGTTTTCATTGATTTTTTTAAAGTATGAAATCCATCTTTTAAGTGTTTGATTTTTAAGTTTTGTGCCTGAAAAGTTAATTCGTATAATAAAACCTGTTGATCACATTTAGCAATTTTAAAAGTGAAGGAGCATGGTTTGAAAACGTCAATAGCATTATATGTGTCAATGAACAGTTTAGTAATTGAAGTAGTTATATTAACGATGTACAAAACGATTGTATTTTAAAATTTACTTACTATTGTAGGGAAAGTTCATCCGTATTCACTTTGGGCCAACTGGAAAAATTTCTGGTGCCGATATTGAAACATGTGAGTATTTTGCATTGTTGGTATATTGTTAAGGTTTATGTCTAGATGAAACTCTAAAATATATTGTAAAAAAAAATGAATAACAAAGAATATGACTAGCTATATTTTAAAAGTTTTGTGTGCTGAATTTTCATGGAATTTAAAGAACAAGGGATTTCTTGAAAATTGTAACTGAATTTGAGAGTCATAAATTGACGAAAGTTATACGAAAATAATTGTAATTGTAGATCTGTTGGAGAAATCTCGTGTAACCTTCCAACAGTCATCTGAGAGAAATTACCATATTTTCTACCAGTTGTGTTGTAGTGCCATTCCTAAATTACATGGTATGTATAATCTTATTCTAAAACATATACACAATTTTGCAAGTTTTGAGCATCTGACAACACATTTAAGACTACATTTATGCAATACTGCGAATTTCTGAATAAATAAGAGTAGATCACAGGATGCCATCTTTTTAATTCGGGTTTGACCAGCGGCTTAAATTTTTGATGTATTGAAGTTGTTTATACACATTTACGACCTACTTGATAATTTTATACCCTGATCTTTAATACATGTAGGAATTTGCTTTCCTTTTCAGAAATATGTTTGATCCAACCAGATGCCGGACTATATTCTTTTATCAATCAAGGCGCTCTTACTGTTGATGGTATTGATGACGTAGAAGAAGCGTTGCTTTGTGATGTAAGATTTAACAATTTTGTTTAAAACGTACCTTTACTATAAACACAACTGTTACGATGCCTCTTGCAGTAGATTGCTGATTCCACTAGTATATCTTACTGCTTACAAACCCTTGCAATTGTAATGTTTAGAAGTTATCATCTGATTGTTTTCAATCAGTAATGAAAGAAATTCTTTAATCCTGTTTTTCAGTATATTGTGTTTTTTTTAAAATTAATTTATAAGTCTTTCCACTGTTAGTTTTATGTCGATTTTTGTTCATAATGATCAAGATCAATCTTAGCTCAACCATATTCCAAATGTATCTGGATGTCTTCGTTAATTTAAATTGCATAAGACATTATTCTCCAATACCATATATCATTGTTATGCTACTTTATGATCTGCTTATCAGGGTAAAAAAAACATGAAACCGGTATCCCTGCATATTCAAAACTGTTTACGTATGTAAACTGGTGGTATATTTTATTCTTTTAAAAACAATTGGAAAAGTTTCAATATGGTTTTGCAGGAAGCGTTTGATATCTTGGGTTTCTCTGAGACAGAAAAGGTCAGTGCATACAAGTGCACTGCTGCCATCATGCACATGGGTGAGATGACCTTCAAACAAAGAGGTGAACAGGCTGAGGCTGATGGCAGTGCTGAAGCTGAGAAAGTTTCCTTCCTGTTGGGAGTTAACTCTAACGATTTCATTAAAGCTTTGGTCAAACCTAAGATTAAGGTCGGCACAGAGGTTGTCGTCCAGGGACGTACAAAGGAACAGGTACATATCTTTATAGATTAGACCGTTGGTTTTCCCGTTTGAATGGGTTTTCACTAATAAATTTGAGGCCCTGTATAGCATATTGTTCAGTGTGAGCCAAGGCTTCGTGTTGAAGGCCATACATTGACCTCTAGTGGTTTACTTTTATAAAAAAAAAATTGGATGGAGAGTTGTCTCATTGGCACTTACTCAACATCTTCCTATATCTTGATCCTTACAACTGATAGGTTTACAAAATACTGGTTTGATACAAGTCTTTGCAATTTTTGATGATCAAAGTAACTTGGAAAATTATCTTTATACTTTTAAAAAAGATAAAAAAAATCAAAATCATTTTGAGTAGATTTTTTTTGTAATGAGACAAAGTGGATAAATATTTGGAAGTATTGAAAAGCAATTTGAGTGGCAAACGATTTTAAATTTACCATATACAAACACTTATGAAATCTTTGTTGATTTATTACAGGTTGTCTACTCAGTTTCTGCCATGAGCAAATCTCTCTATGACAGACTATTCAACTGGCTCGTAGTAAGAGTAAACAAAACACTCGACACCAAAGCCAAGAGGAACTACTATATTGGTGTACTGGATATCGCTGGGTTCGAAATTTTCGAGGTGAGTGCCTGATTAATATAGAACAAAACAATTACGTAGAATTTGAAATAATATACAGCGAAGCCTGCGGAATAGTTTGTTCTAATATACATAAGATGAAGTATTCCACAAAGTATGGAAAAGTAAGTTGGTAAAAATACTGTTTTAAGTACTAGTATACTGCATTTGAATTATTGTAATTACGAAAAACGTTACATTCATGGCCTTATTGTCAGGCAATATCCAAAAAGTATTGCAAGGTTTGTTTTGCCTTATTTGTTGTAACTATCGATTTATATGTATTATAGTACAATACCTTCGAACAATTGTGCATCAACTACACCAACGAAAGACTGCAACAGTTCTTCAATCATCACATGTTTGTTCTGGAACAAGAAGAATACAAGAAAGAAGGAATCCAGTGGGAGTTTATCAACTTTGGTATGGACTTACAAGCCTGTATCGATCTTATTGAGAAGGTATGCTATTCCTATCAATTTGCAATTTGAAATAACCCTGTAATTTGTTTATTCACTTTTTCTACACACGGAAATGTTTGTACCAAGTCAAGACTATGACAGTTGATTTTCATTCTTTCAAAGTGTTTGAGCTTTTGTTCACATGCAATTGTTTCTATCCATGAGGAGATCCACTATCATCGTAAAATTCGTAAATATACATTGATAGTGGATAGAAACAAGTGCCTGTGTTTTGATTTTGGCAATTTGGTAAAAGAACTTTCCGTATTGAATTTTCTGTGGAGTTTGGTATTTTTGTTTTTTTTACTTATAACGTCAGCTGAGTCATTTCGCTTAGGCTATTTGTATCAAAGTAATCATATAATGTATAAACAAAATTTAATAGATAAATACACGCTATGGAGATAATTACATGCTATTTACATACCTTGAATAGATTGATTTGTTATGAAATAATGTTTGAATATCATATTTTTCTCTTTTCTTTTACAGCCCATGGGTATTCTATCTATTCTTGAAGAGGAATGCATGTTCCCCAAGGCTTCAGACAAATCTTTCAAAGAAAAGCTGTACTCAACTCACATGGGAAAATCACCCAACTTTAATAAACCAGGCAAAGCTTCAAAGGGAAAGAGATCCGACTTCGAACTTGGTCACTATGCCGGAGTTGTAAGTAACTTATTTTACTCTGAAACACATGTGTATCAATATTACAAACCTTTTAAAATGTGTTTTGTTTTGGTATAGCTCTCATCATATTTTTTTTCATATTTAAACATCAATACAGTTTATGATAAATATTGCACTGATATATTCATACAGACATTTTTATATAAATTAGACCATTAGTTTTCCTGTTTGAATTGTTTTACACAGGTCAGTTTGGGGTCCCATATAGCTTGCCTTTCGGTGTGAGCCAAGTCTCGGTGTTGAAGGCCGTACTTTGACATATTATTGGTCACTTTTGATACATTATGACTATTGTCTATTTGGCACTCATATCACATCTTCTTATTTATACTGATGCATCTTCTTTCTCCATAAAGGTTCCATATGGTACTGAAGGTTGGTTAGAAAAGAACAAAGATCCCATTAACGAGACTGTAGTAGAATTACTTGCAAAATCTAAGGAGCACCTTGTAGCTACCCTATTCCAGCCTCCAGCAGTTCCAGGTTTGCATAAATTTGGATAGTTACAATTTCATAGTTATTTTTGTTCTTTGTCATATCATCATTTAAAAGGTGATACTGAAATTTATATGTTTGTTTGCATTATGAACTTTTGTTTAAATCAATATGTGCAAAAAAAATAATGTGCAGATAGTTAATTTCTTTACACAAAAGAAAGTACATATCAAAGAAAATCACTCAATAACTGCAAAATGTTACAATTTTCTTTTTATTAAGATAAGATTTAAAAAAAAATGTCTTATGTTAACAGAGGGAGGTTCTCACAAGAAAAAGAAATCTTCTGCCTTCCAAACCATTTCTGCTGTGCACAGGGTATGTATATTTATTATAGTATTTGACAATAAATGAGTTTATAACACAACATTCAGGTATTTTTCCAAGGATACTAGTAAATAATATATAATTGCATAAACCAATGTAAAATCCATCTTTTAAATCTGATGCAAAAATTCCCCATTTTTCTGTATTTTAAAGGGTTTTTTAATTTTTATATTCTTATCAATTATTAATTGCATTTTCATATATTAAAATATGTTTGAAATCATCTTTATCATGAAAATATTCTAGCTAATCTGCATAACATATTGTGCTACTGAAAGCTTATTCATTTATTCTTAATTTTTTAGGAATCTTTGAATAAATTGATGAAGAACTTGTACAGCACACATCCCCACTTTGTCAGATGTATCATTCCTAACGAATTGAAACAACCAGGTAAATATGCTTCTTTCCCATTGTCGCAAGATAACACAGATAAGGCAGGGT
Organism: Mytilus trossulus; assembly: GCF_036588685.1. Lineage (NCBI taxonomy): Eukaryota > Metazoa > Mollusca > Bivalvia > Mytilida > Mytilidae > Mytilus > Mytilus trossulus. Next base: position 78,785,693 of record NC_086379.1, read on the forward strand.
TTTCACTAAGGATTTTTAAGGCGAGCCCAGGGACATGTGATTTTTGTTCATGACGTGTCCAGCAGTAAGAAGATATTATTTTGCAATATAATGTTTATTTTTTGTCTTCATGACCTAATAGAGCGATGAAACGACATTTGTTAAATTCAGATGTCTTTTTAAACTGTTGCTAAAAAATGATGATATGTGTGTACAGTTTATACAAAATATTTCAATCTTGATGCTTTCCTTGACTCACCAGTTTTGAAAATGGTGAGTCCAGGCAGATTTTCACGAGTTAGCGACTCATCGACTCGCTTTAGTGAAAACCCTATTTAAGTGTTAACTTTTTTTCCAATTAGTGAAACAATTTGTATAAAAAACACTAGCTGAACTGGTTTTGGAGGATATCAATTAAAATGTCTATTTTTTCCAGGTATGATTGATGCTTTCTTGGTATTGAACCAGCTCCAATGTAACGGTGTACTGGAAGGAATCCGTATTTGCCGTAAAGGATTCCCCAGCAGAATCATATACTCTGAGTTCAAACAAAGGTAGGGTGTTATCCATTTTCTATTTGTAATATAAATTCATTACACCTGTGCAAAATGATGGAAACAATGTTTTCGTTTCACTTTGATTACAAGAAAATATTGAATTGGTAAACATGTTTTTTCAATCTTATATCAAAAGCAAAACTAATCTTTTCTTTGGTTTTGAAAAATGTTACAAATGGAATATCACATCATAAGGCCCGAACTTTAGATACGATATCCAACGTATCCAATTCTTTTGATTATTTAAGGGCATACGATACAGTTTTGATCCCGTATTTACATTTTGATAAAAATTTCCATATAGACTTTTTTTACCGAATTAAATCAAATATGTAATAAAAAATATACCTTCATGTGCTACGTTTTGGGTAAAATGTGGTAGACATTTTGTATATTTGCTCAAAATTCCAATTTGTGGCCTTATTTTCCCTTTCGAAAGAAAGACATAACATTTTTGTTTGAGAAGATTAGCACAAATTGTTTTTTGTTAAAGAACTTGTAATTTCTGTATTTTATAGTACCATACAAAATAATACATGTTTTATTCAGAAATAACTCATATTAATCAAATGTTCATGAATGTAGAAAAAAAACATCATTTTTTTCTGTATATTTATCAAATTTTAAACATTGCACTATTTACGTTTCATGAAAGTTGGCACACATAATCTTCTCGCGTAATAAAACCAAATGGCATTTTGAACTCGTTTTCAAGTCAAATAAGTTTGAAGGATTAAAATCAGTCGAAAACTGAATCTTTCTCCGATAAGTCATAGTTTGACTTCGCGAAAATAACAATTTACGTTAGCAACGTCAGTACCTCCCCTGTAACTGTATCGTATGCCCTTAAGGTTATTAAACAATACACCGTAGAACGTAATAATTTTAAGCCAAATTGTTTTGCCTGCCCAATAATAGTGGCTAGTTCGTTTTAATAGTCTAGTATATAAGCGGCAGGTTTGGCTAGCCATAAAAAAGATTTAACCCACCATTTTCTCTTAAAATGTCCCGAATTAAGTGATGAATATGGCATTTGTTATCAAATAGTTCGTTTCTGTACGTTGTCGTTTGTTTTTGTTGCACTTCAGTGTTCCTGCTATTAATTTGTTTTCCTCTTATAGTTGATCTGTTTCCTTCGGTTTTTGTTTGTAGCCTGGATTTGTTTTTACTCAATCGATTTATGAATTTTGAACAGCGGTATTAATACCTTTGCCTTTACATTGTTATTTTCTTTTTTAGATATTCTATTTTGGCTCCAAACGCTGTCCCACAGGGCTTCGTTGATGGTAAAGTCGTTTCTGAGAAAGTTTTGTTGGCTCTACAATTGGATCCAGCAGAATACAGACTTGGCAACACCAAAGTCTTCTTCAAAGCAGGTGTTGTCGGTAATCTTGAAAATATGCGTGATGAACGTCTTAGTGCAATCATTTCCATGATGCAAGCCCACATTAGAGCCTATCTGATCAGAAAGTCCTACAAGAAATTGTGCGATCAAAGGTATGTATAACTTGGCGATTTTTTGGTTAACCATGACACCTGCTAACAAATAATATTGGACTGATGAAGCTTTAATTGTCAATGTTCTTACAGATTCCACGCATATATTTCTTTTAAAAAAAATGCATACTTATCTTTGCTTTTTAATGTTTTTATTGCTGATTCGTATAGACGCTCAGTATTTTAATTGTGTTAGTTGAAAAATTGCGAGAATTTCGATCCTTTGTGTTTAACGTTTAAACTAGATTCTTGTTCTAATCTTCAAAGTCATTAACAACCATTCATTTTTAAAACAATATAATAAGATATATTCTTCAGTTCTATAGATGTTATATTTTATCCATCACATATTTTTACAGAGTTGGTCTGTGTGTCATCCAACGTAACATCAGAAAATGGCTTATTCTCAAAAATTGGCAATGGTGGAAGATATACGCCAAGGTCAAGCCTTTGTTGAACATTGCTAGACAGGAAGAGGAAATGGCAAAGAAACTTGAACAACTGAAGAAACTTGAAGAAGATCTAGCTAAATGTGAAAGATTGAAAAAAGAACTAGAAGTACAAAACGTCACTCTTCTCGAGCAAAAGAATGATCTCTTCCTTCAGTTGCAGACAGAGCAAGACAATGTCATTGACTTGGAACAGAGAGTCGAACAGCTCGTCACACAGAAAGCTGATTATGAATCTCAAATCAAAGAAATGGAAGAACGTCTTCTTGACGAGGAAGATGCTGCAGCCGAATTAGAAACTATTAAAAAGAAAATGGAGGGAGAGAATGATGAGCTCAAGAAAGATATAGAAGATTTAGAAAGTTCTCTTGCAAAGGTATGTTAATGTTGCATTATCTTTATACAGTAAACTGTCTTGTATATTATGAATTCACTTGGAAATGTGTTGATATTTAGTGTAAGACGAAAGTGCCCTTTTTGTTTTGTTTTAGGAAAACTATCTTTGCAACGTATAACACCTTGATGGAAGTTTTATTGAAAATCATTTGCCTAATCATTCAAATATGTCATAACAAATTTCTAATTACTTGTCATATTTATTCATAGGCTGAACAAGAAAAGACTACCAAAGATAACCAGATTAAAACACTCCAAGATGAGATGTCACAACAGGATGAACAAATATCTAAGCTGAACAAAGACAAAAAGGCTATGGATGATGCTCATAAGAAAACTACTAGCGATTTACAAAAGGAGGAAGATAAAGTGAACCATCTTAACAAAATTAAACAGAAATTGGAATCCACTTTAGATGAGGTAATTTGATGTTGTTGTATTTGTTGTTCTTGCTGATGATTAAAGTAATATAAAACGAATTTCAGATAATTCCCTTAAAATCTGTTGAGCCAGTGTAATCATATATACTTAACTGGGTCCTCTATTCACGTTTTTCCCAAATAATTACGAATCCTTAAAGTAGAATGGATATCAGATATTTCAGTACTTGATTGTTGATCTAAAAAATATGGCTGCTATTTAACATTCCGGTTTTGGGAAAATATTGGTACTGGGAGACAACAATTTAATAGCAGTACATTTTTGACAGTTTAGAAAAATAAAGGATTATGATTAAAAATAAAATTAAGTCTATGTGCACGTGCTTTGTAGTGATATTTTGCTATTTAAGTATACAACACATATTCAACTTTTTTGTTCATCTTTTTGTGATAAAATGTAGAGTTAATTGGATATCTTTAAAAAAAAAATCTGATTTGTTTCTGATGCTTTTAGCTTGAAGATGGTTTGGAGCGTGAGAAGAAGGTCAGAGGCGACGTAGAGAAAGCAAAACGAAAAATTGAACAAGATCTGAAGGCCACACAAGAAGCTGTTGAAGACTTAGAACGTGTGAAAAGGGATCTTGAAGATGCCAATAGGAAGTACGTGCCGTTAGCGATGTTTTAACTATAATACAATGAACTTAAGGGTTCAGTCCTTTCTTCAAGGAGATAACCCTATAAATCAGTGATGTGTTTGTAAAGTAAAATTATTTCATCAATGCACTTTAAGCATTTACCTGAAACAGATTGAAAATAATCTATGTTACCTAGAAGCTTAGAATATATTTATGAAAATGGTTGAAACAAACATGCTGATGATTTTAAGAGTTATTTCCCTAAACCGAGGTCTACCTCCTTAAAAGGAAGACAAATCTGTACAGCTTGAAAGAATAGAATTTTTAATAGTATTTTGAAGTTCTTCAATATTAAGCGTACGTTATAGTGTACAATATGTCAAAGCATACCAGAAAAAGTTCAATTATTAGATAACTGAGGTATAAAACAGTTCTTATGTTCACATTATTGTCTTTTATCAGAAATATGACAGTTGTTATCCATTCGTTTGATGTGTTTGAATTTTTGATTTTGCTATGTGTTAAGAGAATTTTCCTCGGAGTTCAGTTTTTTTCGTATTTTTACTTTTTATCCGTATCAAAATAATAAGAGCATTTTCCTATAATTCTTGTACTATTGTAGGAAAGATGCTGAAATTGGCAGTCTCCATTCACGTCTTGAAGATGAACAAAATCTTATTGCACAACTTCAAAGAAAGATCAAAGAACTACAGGTAAGTTTTTAAGCTGAAATAGACAAACTATGTGAATAAAGAAAACCATTATTGTTGGAAGTGTATTTTCGTTATACTATATACTAGAACACACCCGTGATATCGCGGGTCCGTGACTGAATGAAAGTATATAACTATGCGCAAGACTTATTTTTGTATTAGTATTGTCATCTGATAAAGTCATGCCGATTATAAGATAGTTATCACAGTTTTCTCTGCTTTCAAATCTTTCTGTTTGAACCCGTCTAACTGGAACTTATCAATTATTGGTAATATTAATTATTTGGAAAACAAAAGGTCCTGGGATTGAGTATTTTTTTAATCAACAGCATTGTCCTATATCAAGTATAAATAAAGTTGAATTCTTTGATTCGCTGTTTTACGCCATGCCCGCTAACAAATTGAAAACTGTACCTATACGCCTTATTTTTAGTATTCGTATTGTTATCTTATAAAGTCTTACTGATTAAAATACTACAATAGGTAACAATTTGACAATTTAGTAGTGTCAACCCTGTGATTATGACCCGTGTATATAGCATATCCTGAATACACCGTTTGGTGGTCCGCCTGTCAAATGCAGAACGTACAGATAAGGTAATAGGTAACAGATGAATATACTATTGGTATCGGTATCGGACTCGACCCGGAACTTCTTAATTATTGGCGATATTAATTAAGTGGAAAACAAAAGGGCCTGGAGTGGTGTAATTTTTAATCTACACCTTTGTACTATATTAGTTATATATAAAGTTGAATTCTTTGATTCGTCGTTTTTACGTGATGACGGCTGACAAATTGGACCTCGTAATTTTAGTATTATAGATAGTTTGGCATTGCACAACTTCATGCGTTCCGGAAATAGTTTATGACGTCATTATGCAAAACCCATTTGATGTGTAACGATTGATATTTTAATCTGTGAAAACATAATGTAATTGGCCTTGAACTAGCTTTCAAACTCTACTTTCGATACTGTTTACTTATTTATGGCAATGCGCAAAGTCATGCGTTCCTCAGATATTTGTATTGACAATTATCCCACATCTAATTATGTTTCACATTTCAACTGGATTCAAAGCAAAACTTGTAATTAAGTAAAATAATTGCAGGCCAGAATTGAGGAGCTAGAAGAAGAGTTAGAAGCAGAAAGATCAGCTAGAACAAAGGTTGACAAACAACGTGCTGAGATCGCAAGAGAATTGGATGAACTTGCCGACAGATTAGACGAGGCAGGAGGAGCCACACAAGCACAGCTCGACTTGAATAAGAAGAGAGAACAAGAATTAGTAAAAATGCGTCGTGATTTGGAAGAATCAGCACTCCAACATGAGGCTCAGGTTTCATCTCTACGCAAGAAACAGCAAGATGCAGCCAATGAAATGGCTGACCAAATAGATAATCTTCAGAAAGTTAGAAATAAGTTAGATAAGGAAAAGAAAGACATGAAACGCGAGATGGATGATATGCAATCCAACTTCCAACACCAGTTGAAAAATAGAGTAAGTACATTATCCTATGTTTTAAAAACTATGACTGTAAAGAAAAGATTGGCTACCTCTATTGATAAACATGGCTTGGTTTAATAAAGGAATACAAATGAGAATGGAAATGGGGAATTTTTCAAAGAGACAACAACCCGAATGCTCGGTTTTATTATTTCGAGGATGATTTGTTTTCACGTTAATTTCAGTGTATAATCAGAGCATCAAGTCTTTTGTCGTGTTACTTTAATTTTTTTTAAATTTAGAATTTCAACAGTAAAGTACACTATGCATTAATATTTATATTTTAGGGGGCATCTGATAAGGTTGTCAAACAGTTCGAATCACAGATTGCTGACATCAACGCTGAATTGGAGAAAAGCCAAAGAAACCTTGTTGACATGACGAACCAGAAGGCTAAGTTTGAACGTGATGCATCTGACTTGATGAGTCAACTTGAAGAGGCTGAACATAACGTTGGAAGTATGTCGAAGGAGAAATCACGATTGGCTCAACTACTCGAAGATGCCAAAGCTGCTTTGGAAGATGAAACAAGGGTTTGTTTTCCCCACTATGTTCTAATATTAAAAAAATCTAGTTATATATTTATTACCTTTCCTCATTAAAGATAAAAATGTTTAACTATTCTTATATTGAGTTAGAAGTCATTTGAAGTTATATAGAAGGATTATTTATTTATACCTAAGGTATGCATTTATTCTAATTTGTAAATATTTTTTTTTATATTTGTATTCAACTATCAAATGGCTAATGACAATAATGAACAGCGTAAAGCTCTGGAAAAACTAGATGATATTTAATCATTTAAAAGCTATATTAAATTATAAAAAATGAGGTTGAGTAGAGACAATATTTTAGTCTGAAACATAATTCTTTACAGGCAAGACAGAAACTCCAGGGTGAGATGAGAAATTTGAGTAATGACTTGGACGGTGTTCGTGAACAACTCGAAGAAGAACAAGAAGGAAAGAATGACCTTCAAAGACAGCTTGCAAGGGCAAATGCTGATGCTCTAGCATGGAAAGCTAAATATGAAGGTGAAGGAGCGGCGAAGGCTGAGGAACTTGAAGAATCAAGGTAAAGCATAAAGCTAACGTGTATCAACAATTCAAAAACAAATACGAAACCATATTATAATAGTTTTATAAATATTATCATCTTTTTTGATTTCAATATTATGAATAGTCATTAAGGAAACCCTTTCATGTCAGCATAAAAAAATATTTCGAAAATATTTTCATGTCCATTTGATCATTTTAGACGTAAACTTCAAGCCAAATTAGCTGAAGCTGAACAGAATGCAGAAGCTGCAAACCAAAGAGCAAACCAACTAGAGAAGGCTAAAAACAGGCTCCAGGGAGAACTGGAAGACATATCCATTGAAGCTGAAAGAGTGAGTATTCTAATTATAACAAACTACCATACTAGTCATTATGTCAAGTATTAATGCAGAACAACGATACAATTATTCTAGGTAGTGCAATTATTTAAAATGTGTTTAGAAATTATATAGTTTCCAAAGTTATAATAAATTGTAAGAACTAATACTGTGTTTGTCTGTGGTATCTAAAACAAACACCAACAAATTGAACAGTACAGGATGCTCAAATATTGTTGTGCATATTTTTGTTACATTTAGTAAGTATTTAATTTATTCATTCTGTATAGGCAACTGCCAATGCCAACGCTATGGAAAAGAAGCAGCGCGGATTTGACAAGACAATACAAGAATGGAAGGACAAGGTCTCAGAACTCCAAGTTGAATTGGAAGGAGCCCAGAAGGAAGCCCGAAGCTACTCAGCAGAGCTGTTCAGAGTTAAAGCACAGGTTGAGGAATCACAGGACTCCATTGAAGCTTTGAGGAGAGAAAATAAGAATCTAGCCGGTACGAATTTACAATCAATATTCAAAAGATATTTAATTTATTGTTTGTCACTTATTGCAACATGATAATTTGACATAATAGTAAAAAAATTGTATATGAAACAAAAGAATAATTAGAAAAATGGCTGTTTAATATTTATGCTCCACCTACGATAGTAGAGGGACATTATGTTTTCTGGTCTGTGCGTCCGTTCGTTCGTTCGTCCGTCTGTCCCGATTCAAGTTAACGTTTTTGGTCAAGGTAGTTTTTGATGAAGTTGAAATCCAATCAACCTGAAACTTAGTATGCATGTTTCCTATGATATGATATGATCTTTCTAAATATAATGCCAAATGATACTTTTGACCCCGATTTTACGGTCAATTGAACATAGAAAATAATAGTGCAAATTTTTGTTTTAAGTTTTTGGTTAAAGTGTTTGGTCAAGGTAGTTTGATGAAGTTGAAGTCCAATCACCTTGAAACTTAGTATACATGTTCCCTATGATATGATCTTTTCAATTTTAATGCCAAATTAGAGTTTTTACCCCAATTTTACGGTCCACTAAACACAGAAAATGATACTGGGAGTGGGGCATATGTGTACTATGGGCACATTTTTTTTTTATCTGACTGGTATTTACTGTTTCGTTTTACAGAGGAGATCCAAGAGTTAACAGATCAGCTTTCTGAAGGAGGACGAAGTGTACATGAGGTCGAGAAAGCCAAGAGACGTCTCGAAATGGAGAAGGAAGAACTGCAGGCCGCTTTGGAAGAGGCTGAATCTACATTGGAACAAGAGGAGGCTAAAGTTGCAAGATCACAGCTAGAAATATCAGCAATAAGAAACGACATCGACAGAAGAATTCACGAAAAAGATGACGAATTCGAAAACACACGGTAGGAGGATACTTGTTACAGCATCGACTCATGCAGATAGTCATAATAAATTGTACATTGTATAGATGTTTATTAAAATTTTAATAATAATAAAAATGATAAAGATGTTCATACGGTAGAAGCTATTGATAATTATAAATAAAACAAGTTTTCATTAATTCGGTTGGTTGATAAAGTTTGAATTTGTCAGTACTTATGGACCTCCCCATTAATATTGAAGTTCGGTATTTTTGTTATCCTTTTTGTTCTCAATATTAACATGTAATGAATGCGTACAAATCATAATTTATTTTCTAGGATATAAGATTAATAAAACTTATACTTTTTTTTTAAAGTCGCAACCACCAAAGGGCCCTAGACTCGATGAATGCAAGTCTTGAAGCAGAAAGTAAGGGTAAAGCTGAGGCATTGAGAATCAAGAAAAAACTAGAACAAGATATAAACGAATTGGAGGTAGCTGTTGACGCTTCTAATAGAGCAAAGGCCGAACTAGAAAAGAATATCAAGAGATATCAACAACAAGTTATAGTAAGTAATTTTAGAGACCCTACTGAAAAAACAACATCTTGGTTATAATTAAAATAATCTTCATCTAAATATTCTGTTTGAATTAATAATTTTTTCGACAGTTTTTTCAAGTTCTAGTTGAGTTAATTATTTGTTCTTTTTTTTTCAGGAAATTCAAGCACAGCTTGAGGATGAACAACGCCAGCGTGAAGAAGCACGTGAATCATATAACATGGTAGAAAGACGATGCAACATGCTCCAGGGAGAAACAGAGGAATTGAGAACAGCCCTTGAACAAGCAGAGAGAGCAAGAAAGAACGCAGAGAATGAACTTTATGAAGCCAGTGATAGAGTCAATGAATTATCTGCTGAAGTTAGTTCTGCACAAGGACAGAAACGTAAACACGAATCTGATATGCAGGCTATGCAGGTAAGTTAGATACATGAAGGAAGTTAAAAAAAAGCAATGTGTACCATGCAAAATTACATGTTTTACAAGTTAAAATGCAGCTTTGAAGAGAAATGTAAGAGGTAAACAGAAAAACATAAAATATCGTGAAACAACCATGTATCACACTTTTTCAGTGTAATCTTCGCAAATTCTTTAAAACCTTCATTCCACACTTGATCCTGTAAGACGTTCCAAACACCTCGAGTAGTATCGTATTTGCCACTTGCATTCACATCAACATCATTGAATATTTTGCAAAAACTTTAATTTTCTTTTTAGCTTGAAATAAACGTATATGTTGACTAAATGAAATATGTTTAAATTTTGGAAGCAATATAAGTCAGCATCTGTTAAGATTTATCGACAAGCCATGACATTATGTTTTCTTTATTTTACCAAGACTGATCTCGATGATATGAGCAATGAGATTAAGGCTGCTGATGAGCGTGCAAGAAAGGCTACAGCTGATGCTGAAAGACTTGCCAATGAACTGAGAAACGAACAAGATCACAGCCTGCAAGTAGAGAAACAACGCAAGTCTATCGAATCTACAGTTAAGGACTTGCAGATTAGACTGGATGAGGCTGAAGGACAGGCCCTAAAGGGAGGAAAGAAGTTGATTGCCAAATTAGAACAGAGAGTGCGTATATCTGATGTTTCATCATAAGTATTTTCTAAATATATGTACTATTTATTGAATTTAGAACCTACTATAGAATTACAAAAGAAAAATATGAAAGCATAGATTAAAATTTATGAAATATGAGAAGCAATAGCTAATAATTTTTGTTTAAAACTCTGGTTAAAAGTCTCAGTGTTTATAGAAGTAATGTATATGCTTGTATTTTTATGTAATAAATTAGTGTAAAATAATGTTTTTTCATAGGTAGTTGAACTGGAAGGTGAACTTGATAATGAACAACGTCGTCATGCTGAAACACAGAAGAACATGCGAAAGGCTGATAGAAGATTGAAGGAAATCGCCTTCCAGGCTGATGAGGATAGAAAGATTCAAGACAGACTCCAGGAAATGATTGATGCACTCAATTCTAAAATCAAAACATACAAACGACAAGTTGAGGAGGCTGTAAGTAGAATAGATAAATAGAATTATTTAGAAAATAGTCTAAAACAAAAACCCTTACACATCTACACGAGCCTTAAGTAGAAAAGATAAATGGAATTATTTAGAAAATAGTCTAAACAAAAACCCTTATACATCTACACGAGCCTTAAGTATAATAGATAAAAGAATTATTTAGAAAATAGTTTAAACAAAAACCTGATTATATCTTCACAACAACTAAAAAAACAATCATAGACAAGTTTCTTGCAATTTGTCGCCGAAATTTTTTCATAATTCAATTCCATGTTGTTGTTTTTTTATTACAAGAGAACAGAACTCGTTTTGTTTATATAGATTAGACCGTTGGTTTTCCCGTTTGAATGGTTTTACACTAGTAATTTTGGGGCCCTTTATAGCTTGTTGTTCGGTGTAAGCCAAGGCTCCATGTTGAAGGCCGTACTTTAACCTATAATGGTTTACTTTTTAAATTTGATATTTGGATGGAGAGTTGTCTCATTGGCACTCACACCACATCTTCCTATATCTATATTTGTTTTTCTTAAATTTTGTTCATCTACAATTTACCATATATTTTCTATCATAATAGGAAGAAATTGCTGCCGTTAATCTGGCTAAATACAGGAAAGTACAGCAGGAATTGGAGGATTCTGAAGAACGTGCCGACAGTGCCGATACCGCTCTACAGAAACTTCGTGCCAAGAACCGTAGCTCTGTATCAGTACAACGTACTAGTATATTGTCTTCTAGTATGAACTCTCAATAAACTGTGAGTTTGTTATATATTAGGTTATGAAAAGTAATAACTGTTTATAGGTGATTAAAAATAAATAAACTATCAAGGTAATTTCAGCAGTTTCAGAACAAGTCTGGAATAATGGGAATCAAATTTAGCTTAAGAAAGGAAATTCCTAAAGAATTTGTGTGTACACTTTTTCAATTTAATAAAAAAAAAACCACATGGACTAAACATGCTATAAAGATATTTCAATTGTACAGAATGAGATAAACCATTCACATATACATCGAGCGGAAATACATACATATTATTTATATTAGGATTTTTTTTTTTATATAGTTATATCGGAAACCTCAAAGAAATATGGAGAGAATAATAAAAATATCACGACTTTATATTGAACCTGTATTTTGCTTTAGATTCAACTGAACTCATATTAAATTTTCCATTTTCAGTCTAAATTATGAATCATACCCTTGAAAGTACATACTTTACCTTCATTATATTCTTCTTTTTCAGATACTTTATAACTAACTTGTTGTCGTCCTGCTGAGGTGACTTGGACATAGCATTTATTTTAACAGCCTGTAACATCAGCTACTACACAAGACGTTTTAAGACTTTAATCTGGCCGGCTCTATCCTAGACTCTGAAAAGATAGCTCTATATTAGTCCAGTGTTATAGTGTTAATAGATTTTTATTCGTTATTTATTAATGGGCTATGGTAGAGCTAGCAGAGACATTTAATAAATGTTGAGTACTGCATGATCCTTTGCTAGGACAGTGTGACAAGTGATACATTTGTGATGTTCCTTTATAATCCTTGAAATAAATTATATTTATTGTTATTGGTTTCGATTATCTAGTAACAAATTAATACTATAAAAGAGTTTGGGCATATGGTTATAGATGAAAGAAAACAAGTATATGTATGTTATAATATCGATGTCCTATGAAACAGAGATTCGAAAATACCGAAGGGACATTTAAACTTTAAGTCGAAAGCAAACTGATAACACGATGGCAAATACAAAAAGGAAGGAGGACATTTAACAGTACACCAAACAAAACATATTAAACAAAAGACTGAACTATAGAATTATAAGCCTGCTTTAACTCTATGCTCTGTTGAAGTATTATTTCAATAGAAATCCAAGAGGCGAATTCGCTTTGATATAACGTTTTAAATGCCTACACCATGTTGCTCAGAATTCATCCAATGATTCCATGAGAGTAGTGTTCCTTAATCAGTAGTTTTATAAATGATGCCTTAGGCTATCGATAGTAAAATCATAAAAATACCGAACTCTGGGGAAAATTCGAAAAGGAAAGTTCCTATTCAAATAGCAGCAGTTCAAACACATCAAACGACTGGATCACAACTGTCATTTTCCTGAGTTGGTACATGCATTTTCTTATATCGAAAATGATGGACTAAACCATATAATTCATATGTTCATAATTATAAATTAACGGTTTACAAAACTTTGAATTGTTGAAATACTAAGGCTCTTCTACCTCAGGAATAGGTTGATTACCTTAACTGTATTTGGCAAAGCTTTTATGAATGTTTAGTCCTCGCTGCTCTTCAACTTCATGCTTTATTTGGCCTTTTTAACATTTTATTATTCGAGCATCACTGATGGGCATTTTGTAGGCGAAGCGCACGTCTGGTGCAAATATAAAATTTCAATCCTGGTATCTATGATGAGTTTATTTAATATTAAGTTGCAGTTAGATTTAAGATTAGCGAAAAGCATAAATGCTAATAGATGATTTCTAATTTTAAACAGATAAGATCTTAAAAACAAAAATAACAGACTTATTTAACTTTTCCTAAATGTATTCTCGATTTTTTTTTATTATTTCCCCTCCATCCTTTTGGTTATTTATTCTACATCCAAAAAAATATAGTGAATGTATTTTAAACTGTTACTTAAATAAATAGTAAAATCAACTTACTTTGGATGCTGCATCTCTTCATACAAAACTGATGTAATTTTCGACTTTTATTGTTAAAAGGTCGATGATCCATTGAGCTATTGAGATGTTTTAAACGGTTCTTAATTTAGCAGAAAGATATACATTACACAAGTTCATCTCGAAAATAAATTATGAACTTAAAGAGCATTATGAACACCCGAATGGTTTAGCCAAATAATACAAAGGAAAAGTCAACTCCAAGGAACATTCATCAAATGACAAAATGAAAAGCTCAAACACACCAAACGATTGAGAAACAACTGTCATATTGCTGACTTAGAACAGGCATTTTCTTATGTAGAATATGGTGAAGTAAACTTGATTTTAAAGCTATCTAAACATCATACTTGTATGACAGTAGTATAGCAGTATTTTATGTTGACAACCATGTTAACAAAACAAACAGACATAAAAGGTATAAATGTCAAAATTTGGGCTACAGATGTCAAAAGTAAATTAACAAAAATACTAAACACCGAAAACAAATCAAAACGGAAAGTCCCTAATCAAATGTTAAAAATAAGAGCTGAAACATAAAACGAATTGATAACAACAGTCATAATATTGTGTTAACAGCTTAATCACTGTAAATATAAATCACTATTTCAACAAAGAAAAACAAAATGGAATAAACACACTCTATAGAAAAAGTACAATGGCAAAAATGACAGACAAGATCACAAAAATAGGTACACAACACAATACGCAATGGCGGTAGGTATAAATACGGAGACATTCCAAAAGTATATACAAGAAGAGCCAACATATATACAATCATCTTGTCCTAGAGAGAGGCAGATCATACTTTGTAAAAAAAAACTGTTATAATTGTCTGGAATTGACAGTACCAAGAAGCTTGAAATGATGTGTTACGTTTGGATGACGTGTTTTTCAACAAACAATCAGCTTTCCATTGGAAACCTACTGTGCTCCTCCTCACGTCGAATTGTTCCTTCATTATTATGAGGCTGACTTCATTCAGGAACTAATTATGAAGAAAGAAAATAAGTAAACAATATCATTTCACTATATAGATAATGCTCTCTCACTTTATCATTAAAAAAATTGGTGACTATTGAAGGCATCTATCCCATCGAACTCCAAATAAAGGATACAACAGATACCGTTTATAAATGAAAACAACTCGTTATAAATTTCATGCGTCCTAAGCGCTTTTCTAGATTTAACTTAACCAGAAATACTTAAAGCCAAATATTTGAAAGCCAAGGATTAATATGAACCGTAAACGTTGAAAAGCAGTTTTTTTTTTATAATTTATAAATTTATAAACGAACAATTTTAGAAAGTTTATTTAAAATCATTTCAGTACATAATAAAGTCTCACAGATCTTGACTCACACAAAACATATAGAAATTCACAATGAGGGTCGGTTAAAACAAATTTATACGACTAAAGAGATTATTTCAGCTGTCCATTTGTGAACTTTCTATTTTTATGTAGCAACAGCAGAGCCTATAATGGAGTGTATCCTAGCTGATACGATATTAAAGGGCTTGTATTTCATATCATGTTTTCCTTGTCGGAGGATTTGCGTTCACAAATTAGCTATTAAACCAGGAATCCAAGTGTTGCAGTTAAAACAAGTCAAACTGCCAGCTACAATACTCACTGATGATACCCCCGACGTGAGGGGATAATTTTGATAGTGTAAAAATGTGTACGTGTTCATTAAACAGGAAGTTGTTGAGTGATGAATCTGAAAACGCATCATAAGGTATAACTGACTTGTATAAACATTGAAACCAAATTTCCGAAATTCTTGTATTGTATTCCTGAGTTAAATGTGATGAAAATTTTCAACTTTGCTATAAAAAAAGATGTGTAAAAAGATACAAGTGTTCGGTAAACAGGAATTTGTCGAGTGATGAATATGAAAACACATCATACGGCATAGCTGACTTGTATAAACACTGAAACCAAATTTCAGAAATCTTTGAATTGTAGATCCTGGGGAAAATGTGACGAAAATTTCAACTTGGCTATCAGGTGTAAAATGATTCAAGTGTTCAGTAAACAGGAAGTTGCTGAGTGATGAATCTGAAAACGCATCACATATAGACGGTATAGCTGACAAATATAAATCCTGACACCAAATTTTAGAAATCTTTAGATTGTAGTTCCTGAGAAAAAACATGACGAAATATATTCATGGGACGGACGGACTGATGGATAGATCAAAGGGCCGGTATAATTATCACTTCATTTTTACGGAAGGCATCACGAGTTAATTGACCGTCATGGAATATTCGTTTCAAAGCTGATAGCTGATATTTAACGTCCCCTTTTCTCAATGTGACCAACCGAATAAGAATATAACTGGACTTGTACTAAACTTGGCAACACGATGGGTGCAACATGTGGATTGTTAAAGGAAAGACCATAAACAATATCAGAATGTGAAAGAACAGGATATGGCTTCTTCGATCTTCTTTTTTACAAGTGCACAGTTCGTTCACATCGGAAGGAATGCCGAAAATTTGTTGAAAAGTCTAACTCCAAATTTACAAATATGTTGTGAAAGGAATATACAACACACTGATCACTCTTTCGGTATGGTACATTCTTCTATTTCTTCTTTCATTTTACCAATGTGCTTTGTCTATATGCCTTTTTTGTTTTTCTTTGTTACATATTTCTTTGGTTTTATAGTGATAAAGATTATAACAAAATGTTGACTACTGTACCCCTACTTTGTAATTTTTTATCTATTATGTCGGATTGTTTTGTTCCTATATCGTTGTCAATATTTATATATATATATAAATGAATTGTATGCCACTGTCATACAAGAGAGGGGCGAAAAATACCAGAGAGAAAGTCAAACTCATAGATTGAAAATGAACTGATAACGCCATGTCGCTCATACAAGTGAAAGGTTAAACTAGCTTTAAAACCATGTGTAATCCACCATTTTCAACATAAATAAATACCTGTTCCATTTCAATACTATGACAGTTGTTATCATTGGTTTGATATGTTTGAACTTTTGATTTTCCATTTGATATGATACTTTCCGTTATGAATTTTCCTCGGAGTTTTGCTTGTTCCTCTGTGTTATGTTTTATTTTTTTGTGCGCTATTAATTTGTAAAAATGACAAAACATACACTGCTAAACAAAGGAATGATGTATCGACAATTACCTTGGAAACTTAACATATACTACCACGACACTTATTACTGAATCCTGAATAAATATGTGGTCATTGGAATCTAGACCAGACAACGAAAAGCGGATCTTCGTTTACTGTATTGGATAAATCTATTAAATTTTTATCTTGCATGTAACGTTATATTGCTGGCTAACCCAACTGCTCCAAAACATTTGTTTAATGTTATACCGGTGTGTTTAATAGACGAAAATTTTAGAACCCACACAAATGTAAACCAACCACTGTAAACTCATCTTGTATTGGTGAGTATGCCAATATCGTCAATAAAGTTGTCACGCATGATTCAGTTCAGTGTGTTTAAATTCAGAACATCACCCAAAATCCAATTATGAGGGATAATTGAAATACCGTCTTACGACACAAAAATGAGACTTTTCAATCAAGAAACAATAGTAGGTTGTGTGAGTGTTGGATATTTACGTTTGGAGCATTAGTAATTATTCTGATCGTTTTGTTTGTTATTAAAATTTTTGGGTAAGTGCTTGGTTTAAAATGGTGTCTATCTGGCATTATGGTTGATATAATCGGGAAGAAAGGTTGGCGAACACATTGCAATTTGTATACTACACTATAACTTATTCTTTAGATTAAATTAGATGATCTTAGCTGAACATTGGTATACTACCCAATACTACCCTGTGATTATGGACTTTCCAAATTGATTTTCCTCTGAGTTCAGTATTTTTGTGATTTTACTTTTTACTATATACCTGGACTAACTAGACATCATAAGAGATTATAGAAGTCGTCTGTGTGGCCCCTGCTGTATACAACGTGTGGTAAAGATTGACCTTGACAAAAAAAGCAAGGAATGTGTACATACATTACGACACACCCTGTGATGTTGGTTAATATACATGTCAAGTAAAAACTTTGAAATCATAAAGTTCTCAAGATATAGAACGGTCACGATCTTTTCCATAGGACATGGTTTAATCAACTAAAACTAAAGTTTTTGACCCTTGACTTGGAACTAGCAAGTTGTACAAACATTATTACACACCCTCTGGTATTGATAAATATACATGTTAGGTATGAAATATGTTGTCATAATGGTTCTCAAGATATAGAGCGGACGCCATTTGTTAGAGGCAGATGGATCGACAGACAGACGGACGCAACTTTGACCTAGGATGTTGTACATACATTATGACACACCTTCTAGTGTTAGTTAATATACATATCAAGTATAAACTTTAAAATCATACGATAAAAAGCGGACATGGTCTACATTATAGGACCTGGGGTTGTCAATTGAAGATTTTGACCTTTGACCATGGAAGTTGTACAAACATTACGACACAACATCTGGTGTTGATTTATATACATGTCAAGTTTAAACTTAAAAATCATAACGGTTCTCAGGATTTAGAGGGGACACCAGGTTGTCAACTGAAACCAAATGTTTTGACCTTGAACTTTGACATAAGAGTTGTACAAAAAGTATGACGTATGAAAATATACCAGTTTTCTAGATAAAGAGCAGTCGCAATTTGTGACTGACGACCGGAAAGACAGAACCCTATAGGGCGGCCCGTCACTTATCGGGATCCTTATAAGAATTGATGAAATGTCATACCTGGACCGACAAGATTAATTAATCGCAGGCAGAGTATCTTTTTTTAACGATAGTTGAATCCCGACATTAAAGGTCTGTGGTCTCTTTCGGTATATAAAAGCACTTACTGACTGCACATTCGAGGAATACAACTATAGTCATCGGCTACGGCTCAGGACAATAGCTGTACTACAGGGGACAATAAAGTTATTATTCCAGTTATACACAGTCAAAAGGTATAAATATATTACACGTGGAATAACTAGTTTTAGTTGAACATCGGTATAGTACACTGGAGTGATGAGATTAGCTGAACAGCGGTAAACTTCTTAATAGTTTATTCCTGGACTGATGAGATAAGGTGAACAGCGGTAAACTACCTAATACTTTATTCCTGCAGTGATGAGATTATCTAAACTGCGGTAAACTACCTAATATTTTATACCTGCAGTGATGAGATTAGCTGAACAGCGGTAAACTACCTTATACTTTATACCTAGAGTGATGAGATTATGTGAACATCGGTAAACTACCTAATACTTTATACCTGCAGTGATGAGATTAGATGAACAGCGATAAACTACCCAACGCTTTATACTAGACTGATGAGATTAGGTGAACAACGGTAAACTACCTTATACTTTATACCTAGAGTAATGAGATTAGGTGAACATCGGTAAACTACATAATACTTTATACCTGGAGTGATGAGATAAGCTGAACTGCGGTAAACAACCTTATACTTTTTTTTTTCAATTTTTATTATTTTCAAGATTTACAACAACCTTATACTTTATACCTAGAGTGATGAGATTAGGTGAGCACACACGGTAAGCTACCTAATACTTTATATCTGGACTGATGAGATAAGCACGAAGATACCAGACGGACATTAAAACTCATAAGTCGAAAATAAAATGACAACACCATGTCTAAAATAGAAAAAGACAACCAATTAATAGTTCACAAAAAACAGCATAGAAAACTAAACTGAGCAACACGACCCCCACCAAACAGTGGGAGTGATATCGGTTTACTACCATATACCTAATATCGGATCATCAGCATACTACCTTAATCTTTATTTCTGAATTGAAATATGTATGTGACACAGTTCAGGATCCAATCCCATATATATTTGCACTTAAAAGAGAGCTGGTTTGTTAGTCCTAATTATGGAGGACAGTAGTGAATCCACCAACTGTCTTTTGCCATACGATCTTGTCTTCCAGATGGTTAAAGTGCACTATCCTTTTGGAAAAACGGATTTTTTCGGATGTCATTTTTGCTGTCTATCAATTAGAATGACCTTATATTTCGGGTTTCTTGTCTTTGTACGATGTTCGGGTATCGGAAATCACTAATGTTTATTGCTTTGGCATGGCATTTGTTATCTGATTTCTTGCAAGTTGTTTGTTGGTTCAATAGCCGGCACCAACCCCCAAAACACTTTCTATAACATAGTCGGTCTCAAATGTTATCTTTGTTTCTAGAGAGGTCGTAGTTCCAGCTTGAACTCCATATTTGTAACACATTCTGTTTCTCTAAAATGATGAAACGTGCACCACTTTTCTATATACTTATACGTCCTATCTTTTCTATTTCTCTGATGGTGAATGGGTCCCAAATACCCAATGGTGTTGAATTCTCGATAGAGTAAGTAGTCAACTTAGCATTTTACAAATTTCGGGATGTCGTTGATGTGGCATAGGAAGAGGAGCGGTCCTAGCACTGTACCTTTTGGTACGCCATAGTCTACATGATATCCTATGAGCTCAGATTCAACAACAAACCATATTGATTGCTTTTGCAGGAATTATGCTAACCATGTATTCAGATTTCCATCTATTCCATACCTATGTAGCTTTGCCAGTAGTTTGTCGTGTGGCACGGTATCGAATGCCTTTGAACAGTCTAGCATGGCCATGTGAAGTTGAATGTAAGTGTCAAATCTCTATTGTAGACCTTCTGTTGTGACTAAGTACTGTGTTGTACATGAAAATCCTGATCTGAAGTTTTCTCTCCTTTCTAGGTGATTTACAGATGATAAGATCCAATAGCTTCAGGATACATGGGTCCGTGAGATTGGCCCGTAATTTTCTGCTGTGTTGACGTCTCCCTCTTTAAATACTGAAGCTATATTTGCACTCAGCCAATCTGCAGGTTAAATGCCGGTAACAACTGATTTTTGAAAGATGGCGGTGACATTATGTTGAATTCTTCTGTACAATTTTTATGATGGTGTTTGGAATTTCGTCTGGTCTCAAGACTTTAAATGGATTTACATTTTTCAATAATTTGTGTATGCCTTCCGATATGTCAAATTAGAAGTTGATCTCTTTTTTAGCACTGGTATTTGTGAATATGTATCTTATATCGTGAATACTGATTTGAACTGGTAGTTTTAAATTTCTGCCTTTTCTTTGCTGTCGTTTGTAAGGCCTCCATTTGATTTGAATGATGCTACTTCGATGTTGTCTCGTTTTTTCACTTTCATAAAATTCCAGAATGGTAAAGAGCTATTCTTTTCGAATTCTGCATATATGATGTCATTCCATTCTCCTTTCCTGGTTTGGCGTTTGCAGTCTTTTTGGAATTGTTTATATTCCTTGTAGCTTTCAGTTTGGTAAGCATGTTTATGCAATCTTGCTTTCCTTTTGAGCATTTGAATACGTTTCTATTTTTAAAATCATTGAACTGATGGCTTTTTATTAGTCGTTCTTGAAGGTTTATCAAGTTTTGTGTTTTGGCATTTATATGATTACAGATGTCCTTACAGATGTCCTTTTTTATTATATTTATATAAGTTTTTAAATGATCCCAGTTTACTCTTCCAAAGATGTATCGTTGTTTGAGGTCGTTGATTACAGTTCGTGGCTATTTAATTTCGCGATTTTCTGATTTACTTGATGAAGTTTAATAAGGAAAGATTCAAGGTTTACATATTCGTAACGATTTATATTCGCGTTATTTTTCTACTCGCGAAGGTCTCGAAAATAAGTTGGTTTACAGTATATCAAATATGAGAATTTGATTAAAATCAGTGAACATGAATTTGACAGCTAGTGCACCTTTGATACTGTCATAATAGAAATAAAGTCAAAATAAAGAAATGAAAATTTAATAAAGCATTGTTGTCTAGGTATGTTGTTATCACCCAGAATGTTTGAAGAATGATATCTCATGTTGCATTCATCTCCATTTTCAAGCCAAGAATGATATCTTATCTTGTATTCATCTCCATTTTCAAGCCAAGAATAATATCTCATGTTGCATTCATCTCCATTTTCAAGCCAAGAATGATATCTCATGTTGCATTCATCTCCATTTTCAAGCCAAGAATGATATCTCATGTTGCATTCATCTCCATTTTCAAGCCAAGAATGATATCTCATGTTGCATTCATCTCCATTTTCAAGCCAAGAATGATATCTCATGTTGCATTCATCTCCATTTTCAAGCCAAGAATGATATCTCATGTTGCATTCATCTCCATTTTCAAGCCAAGAATGATATCTCATGTTGCATTCATCTCCATTTTCAAGCCAAGAATGATATCTCATGTTGCATTCATCTCCATTTTCAAGCCAAGAATAATATCTCATGTTGCATTCATCTCCATTTTCAAGCCAAGAATAATATCTCATGTTGCATTCATCTCCATTTTCAAGCCAAGAATGATATCTTATGTTGCATTCATCTCCATTTTCAAGCTAAGAATGATATCTCATGTTGCATTCATCTCCATTTTTAAGCCAAGAATGATATCTCATGTTGCATTCATCTCCATTTTCAAGCCAAGAATGATATCTTATCTTGTATTCATCTCCATTTTTAAGCCAAGAATGATATCTCATGTTGCATTCATCTCCATTTTCAAGCCAAGAATGATATCTCACTTTGCATTCATCTCCATTTTTAAGCTAAGAATGATATCTCATGTTGCATTCATCTCCATTTTTAAGCCAAGAATGATATCTTATCTTGTATTCATCTCCATTTTCAAGCCAAGAATGATATCTCATGTTGCATTCATCTCCATTTTCAAGCCAAGAATGATATCTCATGTTGCATTCATCTCCATTTTTAAGCTAAGAATGATATCTAATGTTGCATTCATCTCCATTTTTAATCCAAGAATGATATCTCATGTTGCATTCATCTCCATTTTCAAGCCAAGAATGATATCTTATCTTGTATTCATCTCCATTTTTAAGCCAAGAATGATATCTCATGTTGCATTCATCTCCATTTTCAAGCCAAGAATGATATCTCATGTTGCATTCATCTCCATTTTTAAGCTAAGAATGATATCTCATGTTGCATTCATCTCCATTTTTAAGCCAAGAATGATATCTTATCTTGTATTCATCTCCATTTTCAAGCCAAGAATGATATCTCATGTTGCATTCATCTCCATTTTCAAGCCAAGAATGATATATCATGTTGCATTCATCTCCATTTTCAAGCCAAGAATAATATCTCATGTTGCATTCATCTCCATTTTCAAGCCAAGAATAATATCTCATGTTGCATTCATCTCCATTTTCAAGCCAAGAATGATATCTTATGTTGCATTCATCTCCATTTTCAAGCCAAGAATGATATCTTATCTTGTATTCATCTCCATTTTTAAGCCAAGAATGATATCTCATGTTGCATTCATCTCCATTTTCAAGCCAAGAATGGTATCTCATGTTGCATTCATCTCCATTTTTAAGCTAAGAATGATATCTCATGTTGCATTCATCTCCATTTTTAAGCCAAGAATGATATCTCATGTTGCATTCATCTCCATTTTCAAGCCAAGAATGATATCTTATCTTGTATTCATCTCCATTTTTAAGCCAAGAATGATATCTCATGTTGCATTCATCTCCATTTTCAAGCCAAGAATGATATCTCATGTTGCATTCATCTCCATTTTTAAGCTAAGAATGATATCTCATGTTGCATTCATCTCCATTTTTAAGCCAAGAATGATATCTTATCTTGTATTCATCTCCATTTTCAAGCCAAGAATGATATCTCATGTTGCATTCATCTCAATTTTTAAGCTAAGAATGATATCTCATGTTGCATTCATCTCCATTTTTAAGCTAAGAATGATATCTCATGTGGATCCATCCCATACTATGAAAGTACTTTTATTCGTGGGGTACCAATTTTCGTAGTTTTTGGTGATGACTTTATCCACAAATTTTAAATGTCCAACGAAATAAAACAATCATTGTCCAAATCAAGACATGGAAAGATCCCCATCGGTAGGTTTGACTACTAATATAATCTAGATAACATATTGAATAACGCCAAATCTGAGAATACTTTAATAGCAGTCACAGAACTACACACCCATGCAGGATTATACCCATTTAATCTTTAATAATCAAAACTGTCCAACTTTTGATCTTTTAATTCTCATTGATCGATAAAAGTCAGATTTCCGGTATTGATATGCTAGTATGATAAAGTGTTCATTTTATATCCTCATAGTTCTCTTACATAATAATAGTTTCAAGCTGGGCTTGATTTTGATAAGAATTATTTGACAATTCAAGATATGTTCAAAGCATTTGTTAATGTTACTGTTTTCTTAAGGTGACATGTTTATGGCCTATTTAACATCTTTGATGGTCTTTAACCTGTTGATCACTTTATCATGGATTAATTAGTGTTATCACTACAATTTACATGGGTCAATGTTTACTTTGCAATTTCCCTCAATCCAGACTATTTGTAACCTTCGTTTCTAAAAGCTTTCAATTTTTTATTTTTTTTAGAAAACTAAAATTCCCTAATTTAAAAACCCACAAACATGTTAATATTGCTAATATTACATAGGAAAATTGATACCCACCAATTAAAGTACTTTCACAGTACCCCATTTGAAGCCATGAATTTTTGTGTTATATAAATTACAAAAAGGTGAAGGTAAAATTATATAGTTTATTTATAGTTATATTTATCACAGTAATACAAGCACATGATATCAACAAACTTGTCTCCTTCACATTACAAGGCTTCTAGAGGATACACTAATAAAAATGTCAACAAAACTATGCAATATACCAATAAATATCGCTGTAATTAGGATTCAGTTGCATTAGAAAATATAGCACTTGATCATATTAAAACGTAAATGTTTGGCACAGCAGGTACAATGATTAGCTGATAATTTCCCTCCTAAATATAAAATCCACTTTGCTTTTAGCAAATATTCAATATAACAATCGGACAAAGCATGAGAAATAATGATATATCCTATAAAGATGCTGTGCTGATTCAATCTGTTTCATAACGTTTTGATCCCAATCAATCTTAGAAAAACATAGAATGAACAAAAATGTGAAATATATTTATGTTCACCAGTCTATGGCAAGAGCTACAGCAAACCTGTTGTTTAGAGAAAAAAAATCTGATGGCTACATGGTTTTTATATGATTTGTCCAAACTCAAACTGCTTACAATGGTCTGAATATAACACTGATGTTCAAACTGGTTATCATCAACGGTTGCATATTTGATGGTTATCATCAATGGCAGCATATTTTATGGTTCTCATTGCTGGTTACTTTGCATATTTCAGAATTTAACCGATCCTTCTGGTAGACTACTGTTGACTTGTCTGTAATATCTCAGATCATTAACCAATCTCTGTATACTTTGACTGAATGATGGTAAATCCTGCAAGCATAAGAAACAAAGAGATTTATTGTAAATGCAACCAAATTCCCCACTTCCTTCATAAATTATATTATAACATGTGACATTTTTCTAAGTAAATTGTTCATTTAGTATTTGATTCATTATCTGGTAACACAGATTTCTGACAGAATGACAATCAGATGGGTGTAAATTGATATAAAAAGATGTGGTATGAGGTCCAAAGTCTCTTTTGAGACAACTATACATCCAAGTCATAATTAAAAGTAAGCATTATAGGTCAAATAACAGACTTCAACACAGTCTAAATGTAAATCTATTCAAATGGGAAAATCAATGGTCGAATCTATATAAAAGTCTTAGGACTGAGAAACATTCATGAACCCCATAAACAAACAATAACTACTAAACATCAGGTTCACTATATATAACTTATACTTTGTAGTGTGAAGTCAAAATTATTCAAATTTTAATCTTACCTTTTCTATTTTGAAATTTTGTTGTAAAATAGTTTTCTGATCAGGAGTAAGCCCTTCACAATCTGATAGGAACTGATGAAGGAAGTCATTATAAAATCTTTCAAAATCTACACAGGCCATATTGTGAATAGTCACAGTTATCTCCTCTTGGAGAAGGTCATGTGATCTATGAACAAGAACTTGTAATAAAACATTTAGAAACTGTGTCAACATTCCTTGTGCAAAGATTGTCTGAAAAAGAAAAGTAACATTATGGCAATAAAAAATCATGAATACACAATATGAAATGGATCCTTTATTTAACGCATCAATGTAAAAAGAACGGAATTTGATGAGACTGTCATTAAAGTGAGAGGGTTAGCGCTAAAGAACCAGGTTTAATCCACCATTTTCTACATTTGAAAATGCCTGTACTAAGTCAGGAATATGACAGTTCTTGTTCATTCGTTTTTGATGCGTTTTATTATTTGATTTTGCCATGTGATTATGGACTTTCTGAATTGATTTTCCTCTAAGTTCAGTATTTTTGTGATTTTACTTTTCTCTTATCACACCGTGTAGAACGCCACATGCGGGGTGTCGGCTATGTTTGACATGGGGTGGCAATTTTGAAGCGACACAAAAGTAACAAGGTAAGTTCAAGCATCAAAATTTCTTATTGTAAGAACTCTCAGTAACATAAAATGTATTGCACGGAAGGAACCGCAACGTAATCTATTTCCTGAAAGCAGAAGCAGTCGTTTTCAGTGCTCAGTTTTTTCAAACACCTCGCCCTAGTTTTCTGTGTTGCAGATTTCGTGGCTTTATATGCAAATTTCGGTATAAAAAACTACTTTACACAACTACCCTCCGTATTATTTATATAGAATCGTATTCCTCTCATGGACTTCTACCAAATACCAGTTTCTGTGTTAAAATTAATTGGTTTTAAAACTATTATTCATCAAAATATGAGGTGTCGCTTGGGGTGTCAGATTTTGCATGTCAAGGGGTAGAGGCTTGTCATTAAAAAAGAATACATTTTCTTAGAAATCGGTCTCTGTCTGTTACTTTTTAATTCCAACACACCTACACTGTTATGATGACAAATTACAAACTTAAGGTATGTCATTTGGCTCATATTTTAGTCTTTTAAGTAATGTGCATTTTTATTGAAAAACATAGCAAATAGAGCTTCAAAGTGGAAAAATAATTGTATATGAATAGAGGTGAAATGTAATTTGTTTTATATAATACCTTCAAATAACAAAAATATTGACAAATGCACGTAAGAATATGAAAATTACACATATGAATGAAGGAGGGTGACTGTACCCGATTTATTATCAAATCATTTTGATTTAAATTAAGTTGCATAGGAATACAATTAATTAAATGATTTCAACAGACAAATCTGATGTTATTCTATTTAACATGAATCTGACTGTTTCTAGGAAAAAGTTAAGCGAAATATTGTCTAGAGGAAATGTATTTTCTTTTACCATTTGGATAAATGGATAAATTCAGCAGCCAAATGAACTTTTTAAAAAATTTTATTCGATGTTTTGAAATCATTCACAATATGTAGTATTATTGTCTTCAGGATTACTTGAAGTTGTGTTTTCATTCGATGAAAAAGATTCCGGTGAGTGTTTCTTTGGATAGAGTATTCTATGGATGCATTTTTGCGGCGTGCACGAGTGCTTTTTAGATAAACCTGGTGATGAAGTATGATGCAGTTACGCTGGTGGAGGTTTCGGGCAGATTTTATATTGAGGACTATTTTGTGATTTTCCACCAGGTTTGGGTTTATTGAGCTATATCCTTGACTTTTGTCTGACCATGATAAAGGAAAAAGAAAAGAAATCATTCACCAGCTTTAAAATTAAATATTTTGAGCCATTTTGTACTGTGAATGAAATCAAAAGCATACTTTTTATAAGACTAAAACAGGCAAAATGAAGTACCCTTATTTTGTCATAGTATAGAAAGTTTGTCTGAAATAAATGTATCATATGAAGACTAATTTACATGTAAATATATCTTTTTTTATGACAAGCCTCTACCCCTTGACATGCAAAATCTGACACCCCGAGCGACACCTCATATTTTGATGAATAATAGTTTTAAAACCAATTAATTTTAACACAGAAACTGGTATTTGGTAGAAGTCTATGAGAGGAATACAATTCTATATAAATAATACGGAGGCTAGTTGTGTAAAGTAGTTTTTATACCGAAATTTGCATATAAAGCCTCGAAATCTGCAACACAGAAAACTAGGGCGAGGTGTTTGAGAAAACTGAGCACTGAAAACGACTGCTTCTGCTTTCAGGAAATAGATTATGTTGCGGTTTCTTCCGTGCAATACATTTTATGTTACTGAGAGTTCTTAAAATAAGAAATTTTGATGCTTGAACTTACCTTGTTACTTTTTTGTCGCTTCAAAATTGCCACCCCGTGTCAAACATAGCCGACACCCCGCATGTGGCGTTCTACACGGTGTATCAGTTGATGTATTAATATCAAAGACATAACACAAAATCTTCATCTCAGCTGTAAATTGGACAAAGATAATCAGATAATATAAAAGCTGTCAATTATTATGCTTATACAGTAGACCTGAGTTATTATTATTTTCCTATTTTTAGAATTATTATATGTTATTTAAGGAGTAAACTCAACTAAAATAACCATATTATAGTTGAATTAAAACAAAGTTGAAGGGTAAACAGTTTCAGTAACTCAGTTGTAAAATTTTACTCTATGTTCTTGGTATTATTATTACCAATATGAAAAAGTATGCATGAAAACAAAGTTACTATATAAACATTAAATGCTTTAAATCTTTAATTTCTGGTAAAGAAAATTCATTTTCAAATCAAAATTTCTAACCTTGCTGTAGAGTTTCCATTTAAAGTTGAGATTTTCTAAGGATTCTAAATTCTGTCTGAAGACATCAATATCTGGCTGTAGAAATGACTGACCATATGACTGAAATAAGAAAACAAATTATTAATGTTCATGAAGATAAACTGTTCACCAAATTTGAATGACTGATATTACACGTCTTTAATATCTGATCACTTTACTAATGATAGGCTATATGAACTAAAATACTGAACAGAACATACTCTAAATTTCTTTTTGTTTCCTTTTGAAATCTGCATTCTAAAATCCATTTTCTTCCAAAGACAAGCCTTGTGTTTTTTCTCAAAACTGTAAATGTTTATTTTTGGTTGTAATAAAACTCGTTTGGTCCAATCTAATTGAACACATTGCATGTATCTACAATGATGCCTTGATTCTGAACATGTGCTTAATATAGTTGTAGTAAGAATTTCATAGACTGTTTCCAATTTCTCAATCAGGAGGGGTGGGGTGACTGCAGGAACTCCCCCTATATTTCATTTAATTTACAGTTGGGGATCCCATCTGTTTCAAAGTTCTTAAACATGAGGGGTAGGGTGACCACAGGGACTTCCCCTATATTTCATTTGATTTGTTATATAGTCTTATACATGAGTATATATAGTTAAGGAGTGATGATCTCAAATGTTTCCAAGTTCTCAAACAGGAGGGTGTACAGTGACCATAGGGACCCCCTTATAATTCATTTGATTTGTAATATTGTCTCATACATAAATATATACTGTTTAAGATTGTGGATCTCGACCTTTATAAATTCTCAAACAGAAAGGGGTAGAGTGGCCCCACGAACTCCACCTATATTTCATATGATTTGTTATATTGTCACATACATGAATATATATGGTTTAGGGGTGGGGATCTTGACAGTTACTAAGTTTTGGTCATTTTGGTCTCTTGTGGATAGTTGTCTCATTGGCAATCATACCACATCTTTTTTTTATATAAGAAACTTCCAGCTGTTTTAACTGACCTATCAAAATTGAGAAGAAAAAAATACCCCTTGAAATTGCAGTAATATGTTCAACTTGAAAAGCAGTTACATGCATTACCAACACTTATCACTGATAAAGAAAATTTATACTGTTACCAGGAACATACATATTGTTAGATAAACTGTTCCCAGCTGTCACATTGTATTTGATTTTGACATTAAAATTGGTGTACAAAATATTTTCTGCTTTTTCTTTCTTTAAAATATATCTTTTGGTTTTCAATTCTAGTGTTTATATTTATTTATCATGCATAGATGTATTTTGTCACCTGTCTGGTTATTTTTAGTTGATAGCCAAAACCCGGGATTACCCTTATCCGCTTCCGGTATCGGATCCGATATTGTATTGTCTACTCGCGGCAGCCATTTTGTTTTCAATTGTTATTGACAGATAGTGAGATACAATTTTGCTCGGATTTACACATTATTTATCGGCGATTTTCTGTATAAAGCTAGCGGTTGAATAAATCGAACATCGCTGTCATGAATAGTAATGATGAAAATAAGTTTGAGATCGTTTATTAGGAAACTTTGGTAATAATGTTTGCAAAGTTGTTTTTTTATTTTCTTTCAAGGTCCGTCGGGCATGTCGGGCGTAGCAGTAACCAAGTAGAAAGTCCGACTGCAAAAGTGGAAGGTCGCAGACCTCGGACCACCGCTAATTTGAACCCCTGCGTCCAAATTGAAAAGATAAAAAAATTTGGACTTCTAATTCAAAATTGCCCCCAACAGCGTGATCAGTTGAACTTATATTAATAGACTACTGACGTATATATACGTAGTTGACTACGTATTGACGACAAATAATATTCCTACGACTTTTGCAATTTAGGAAATCTTAACTACTTGTCTTAAGAGATTTTCGGCGATTAATTATTTCATACATTTGTTCTTTGACATCTTAGCCAAAAGCTCAGGGGATGATAAACTACATGAGGATTCCTTATGTGCTCTACTTCCTATGTGCAACTTCAAAACTTTTGGGAAAATCGACGATCATTTAAGGTTTTTCTGGTCATATTTTTTGTAATCCAGAATGAAAAGTATGAGAAAACTGTCCAATAAGTTATAAATAATATAGTAGCCAGGTAGATGATAACAATGGCACGTATTTCCGCATTTATTGGGTAGCACACAAATCCAGGGTGCTCGCATAAGGCAGCTTAACTGCCTAAAAATTCAAATTAAAAATTTAGAACAGCTCAGTAGTAACAGCAATATTTTATCAACTTCTTTAGATTTTCAAGAAGCTTACCTTGCTGAATATTTATTTTCTACAATAACCCTATTTAAAACTACACAATAAGATTTGATTTGATTTTTGGTGTTTTAACAGCACTTTTAAGCACATCATTTAGGCTATTTCGTGGAGGTTAGTTTTTTTCTGGTGGAGAAAGTGATGTCTGGCAAGTGATTACAGTAGTTGCTACTAAGACACTCTGCCACAGAGGCCCCTACACACAATAAGATGAGTTACCTGTAGAACTGATGTGAACTGTTGAACATTCTCGACCTGTTCAGGCTGGTTGTTCATCTTCATTAGTACATTACTTTTAAAGAAATATCTCCAGTTATGAACCAGAAGTTCATGAAGTAGATTGTAGAGGACTAGTTTCATATCTGGTGATGGTCTCTGTATAATAAATAAATTAATTAATATTAAACAGGGTCATGCTTTGTTTCGAATCACCAAAAAAGCTTAAATTCCTCCTCTTCAAAGTTGTACCTCTTGTTTGATGATTATATCAAAATAATTCTTGTGCAGACAGAGGTTTTTAATATCTTATAAAACACTGAGTTCAAACTTTAACTATCAGATTTTTTTGCCAAAGTGGTCAAATATGACAAAATCTTTCTACTGGATTGCATTATGTTATTCTTAAAAACAAACTCAGTTTGCAACCCACAATCATTTACTTATAAACTAATATCATTTCAATTACTACAGGCATAACAAGTGAAACTGCGAGCTACTGCTCACTGATGATACCCCCGCCGCAAGTGGATAATATTAATAGTGAAAAAATATGCAAGTGTTCGGTAAACAGGAAGTTGTCGAGTGATAAATCTGAAAACGCATCACACAGTATAGCTGACTTATATAAATCCTGAAACCAAATTTCAGAAATCCTTGTATTGTAGTTCTTGAGAAAAATGTGACAAAAATTTTCAACTTGGCTATCATGTGTAAAATCATACAAGTGTTCGGTAAACAGGAAGTTGTCAAGTGATCAATCTGAAAATGCATCACACGGTATGGGTGACATATATAAATGTTGAAACCAAATTACAGAAAGGGTGGATGTGTAGTTACTGAGAAAAATGTGACGAAAGTTTCATGGGACGGACTGACTGACGGACGGACGGATGGACTGACGGACTGACGGACGGACAAACAGACAGAGGTTAAACAGTATACCCCCCCTTTTTTAAAGCAGGGGTATAATTATAAAACTAGAAGCTGTTTATAAGAGCCTTTGTCCCTCACCTTGGTCTATGTGTTTACTGTTTGTAGATATACTGAACACTCTTGCTGTTAACAATATATCAATCTATAATGCACTTTGCCCAGAAGTTTGAGAGAAAAAACATTTTGTAAAAATTTACCAAAATTTACAAAATTTATGAAAATTGTTAAAATTGACTATAAAGGGCAATAACTCCTTAAAGGGTCAATTGACCATTTATTTTGCTAATGTTGAATTATTTGTAGATCTCACTTTGCTGAACATTACTGCTGTTTTAAGTTTATCTATATCTATAATAATATTCAAGATAATAACCAACCAGATGCTCCGCAGGGCGTAGCTTTATACGACCGCAGAGGTTGAACCCTGAACAGTTGGGGCAAGTATGGACACAACATTCAAGCTGGAGTCCGCTCTAAATTTGGATTGTGATTAAATAGTTGACACAGCATAGGTTTC
The DNA here is from genome assembly GCF_036588685.1 of Mytilus trossulus. Lineage (NCBI taxonomy): Eukaryota > Metazoa > Mollusca > Bivalvia > Mytilida > Mytilidae > Mytilus > Mytilus trossulus. The sequence goes on from NC_086379.1 coordinate 78,818,053, forward strand.
TTACACAGAATGAATGTATTCAAATGAACTTAAAATTTTTGTTTTCTCTTAGAGCAATTCACTATGCTGTTGAATATTAATCCTCTCAAAAAAATGTTTGAAGAAATTTTCTTTTTATTTATGAAATTTCAAATGAGAAAAATTGAACCCAATTTTTTAATCACATCCCCCTTTCCCTTATTCCAAAACTAATTTCAATTAAGATATTCTAATGGAGTTTGCAACAATTACTACTCATTTAAATACATCATAAAATATTAAGATGTAAAAAAAACTGCTTGTTATCACTGAATGGTAAAGATTATTTAAATTTATCAGTTGGTAGTAAAAAGTGAATATACATTGTATATTGTATATAACGAAGATTTAAGTTGATTCTGGACAAAGAAAGATAACTCCAATTAAAAAAAAATCTTGCAGATATTTCTTGCTTACTTTACTGGACAAAGAAAGATAACTCTTAATTAAAAAAAAAATTGCTATTTCACAATATTGTGAAATAAGATATTTCTTGCCATTGCACAATACTTAATATAATAATTTTAGATCCTGATTTGGACCAACTTGAAAACTGGGCCCATAATCAAAAATCTAAGTACATGTTTAGATTCAGCATATCAAAGAGGCCCAAGAATTTGATTTTTGTTAAAATCAAACTTAGTTTAATTTTGGACCCTTTGCACTTTAATTTAGACCAATTTTAAAACTGGACCAAAAATTAAGAATCTACATACACAGTTAGATTTGGCATATCAACGAACCCCAATTATTCAATTTTTGATGAAATCAAACAATGTTTAATTTTGGACCTTGATTTGGGCCAACTTGAAAACTGGGCCAATAATCAAAAATCTAAGTACATTTTTAGATTCAGCATATCAAAGAACCCCAAGGTTTCAATTTTTGTTAAAATCAAACTAAGTTTAATTTTGGACCCTTTGGACCTTAATGTAGACCAATTTGAAAACGGGACCAAAAATTAAGAATCTACATACACAGTTAGATTCGGCATATTAAAGAACCCCAATTATTCAATTTTGATGAAATCAAACAAAGTTTAATTTTGGACCCTTTGGGCCCCTTTTTCCTTAACTGTTGGGACCAAAACTCCCAAAATCAATACCAACCTTCCTTTTATAGTCATAAACCTTGTGTTTAAATTTCATAGATTTCTATTTACTTATACTAACGCTATGGTGCGAAAACCAAGAAAAATGCTTATTTGGGTCCCTTTTTGGCCCCTAATTCCTAAACTGTTGGGACCGAAACTCCCAAAATCAATACCAACCTTCCTTTTGTGGTCATAAACATTGTGTTTAAATTTCATTGATTTCTATTTACTTTAACTAAAGTTATTGTGCGAAAACCAAGAATAATGCTTATTTGGGCCATTTTTTGGCCCCTAATTCCTAAATTGTTGAAACCAAAACTCCCAAAATCAATCCCATCTTTTCTTTTGTGGTCATAAACCTTGTGTCAAAATTTCATAGATTTCTATTAACTTAAACTAAAGTTATAGTGCGAAAACCAAGAAAATGCTTATTTGGGCCCTTTTTGGCCCCTAATTCCTAAAATATTAGGACCAAAACTCCCAAAATCAATACCAGCCTTCCTTTTATGGTCATAAACCTTGTGTTAAAATTTCATAGATTTCTATTCACTTTTACTAAAGTTAGAGTGCGAAAACTAAAAGTATTCGGACGACGACGACGACGCCAACGTGATAGCAATATACGACGAAATTTTTTTCAAAATTTGCAGTCGTATAAAAACGGCAAAACTTATTTAAAATTAACAATTCAGGGGCAGCAACCCAACAACAGGTTGTCCGATTCATCTGAAAATTTCAGGGTAGATAGATCTTGACCTGATGAACAATTTCACCCCGATGCTTTAATTGCTTTGGATTCAGAGATATAAGCCAAAATCTACATTTTACCCCTATGTTCTATTTTTAGCCATGGTCGCCATCTTGGTTAGTTGGCTTGGTCACCGGACACATTTTTAAATAATGATTGTCCCCAAGTTTGGTTAAATTTGGTCCAGTAGTTTCAGAGGAGAAGATTGTTGTAAAAGTTAAAGACGAGGGACGCAGGAAGTTGACAGACAATGGACGCCAAGTGATGAGAAAAGCTCACTTGGCCCTTTAAAAACTGAAGAATTCAAACCTTGGGGACTATCATTTCAAAACATGTATGGGTCTCCTGATGAATCCAGCAGGTGACTTAAATTATAATTTTTTCTTCCGACTTGACTTTGTTACTTCTCTTGTATTTTTACATTCAGAAAATAAACAATTTTCACAGATATAAAACATAAAAATAAGTTTTCATCATTTAATGGCTATTTATCTAAATAATACAGTACCTGAGCTATGATGGGGTATATTTGATCTATACATATGGCTATAACACTTGGTATGAATGACTTGATGATGACTAATACAGTACCTGAGCTATGATGGGATATATTTGATCTATACATATGGCTATAACACTTGGTATGAATGACTTGATGATGACTAATACAGTACCTGAGCTATGATTGGGTAGATTTGATCTATACATATGGCTATAACACTTGGTATGAATGACTTGATGATGACTAATACATTACCTGAGCTATGATTGGGTAGATTTGATCTATACATATGGATATAACACTTGGTATGAATGACTTGATGATGACTAATACATTACCTGAGCTATGATGGGGTAGATTTGATCTATACATATGGCTATAACACTTGGTATGAATGACTTGATGATGACTAATACAGTACCTGAGCTATGATGGGGTAGATTTGATCTATACATATAGATATAACACTTGGTATGAATGACTTGATGATTACTAATACAGTACCTGAGCTATGATTGGGTAGATTTGATCTATACATATGGCTATAACACTTGGTATGAATGACTTGATGATGACTAATACAGTACCTGAGCTATGATTGGGTAGATTTGATCTATACATATGGATATAACACTTGGTATGAATGACTTGATGATGACTAATACAGTACCTGAGCAATGATTGGGTAGATTTGATCTATACATATAGATATAACACTTGGTATGAATGACTTGATGATGACTAATACAGTACCTGAGCTATGATGGGGTATATTTGATCTATACATATGGCTATAACACTTGGTATGAATGACTTGATGATTACTAATACATTACCTGAGCTATGATTGGGTAGATTTGATCTATACATATGGCTATAACACTTGGTATGAATGACTTGATGATGACTAATACAGTACCTGAGCTATGATTGGGTAGATTTGATCTATACATATGGATATAACACTTGGTATGAATGACTTGATGATGACTAATACAGTACCTGAGCTATGATGGGGTAGATTTGATCTATACATATGGCTATAACACTTGGTATGAATGACTTGATGATGACTAATACAGTACCTGAGCTATTATGGGGTAGATTTGATCTATACATATGGCTATAACACTTGGTATGAATGACTTGATGATGACTAATACAGTAGCTGAGCTATGATTGGGTAGATTTGATCTATACATATGGATATAACACTTGGTATGAATGACTTGATGATGATTAATACAGTACCTGAGCAATGATTGGGTAGATTTGATCTATACATATAGATATAACACTTGGTATGAATGACTTGATGATTACTAATACAGTACCTGAGCTATGATTGGGTAGATTTGATCTATACATATGGCTATAACACTTGGTATGAATGACTTGATGATGACTAATACAGTACCTGAGCTATGATGGGGTAGATTTGATCTATACATATGGCTATAACACTTGGTATGAATGACTTGATGATGACTAATACAGTACCTGAGCTATGATTGGGTAGATTTGATCTATACATATGGCTATAACACTTGGTATGAATGACTTGATGATGACTAATACATTACCTGAGCAATGATTGGGTAAATTTGATCTATACATATGGCTATAACACTTGGTATGAATGACTTGATGATGACTAATACATTACCTGACCTATGATGGGGTAGATTTGATCTATACATATGGCTATAACACTTGGTATGAATGACTTGATGATTACTAATACATTACCTGAGCTATGATGGGGTAGATTTGATCTATACATATGGCTATAACACTTGGTATGAATGACTTGATGATGACTAATACAGTACCTGAGCTATGATGGGGTAGATTTGATCTATACATATGGCTATAACACTTGGTATGAATGACTTGATGATGACTAATACAGTACCTGAGCAATGATTGGGTAGATTTGATCTATACATATGGCTATAACACTTGGTATGAATGACTTGATGATGACTAATACAGTACCTGAGCTATGATGGGGTAGATTTGATCTATACATATGGATATAACACTTGGTATGAATGACTTGATGATGACTAATACAGTACCTGAGCTATGATGGGGTATATTTGATCTATACATATGGCTATAACACTTGGTATGAATGACTTGATGATGACTAATACAGTACCTGAGCTATGATGGGGTAGATTTGATCTATACATATGGCTATAACACTTGGTATGAATGACTTGATGATTACTAATACAGTACCTGAGCTATGATTGGGTAGATTTGATCTATACATATGGCTATAACACTTGGTATGAATGACTTGATGATGACTAATACATTACCTGAGCTATGATGGGGTAGATTTGATCTATACATATGGCTATAACACTTGGTATGAATGACTTGATGATTACTAATACATTACCTGAGCTATGATTGGGTAGATTTGATCTATACATATGGCTATAACAATTGGTATGAATGACTTGATGATGACTAATACAGTACCTGAGCTATGATTGGGTAAATTTGATCTATACATATGGATATAACACTTGGTATGAATGACTTGATGATGACTAATACAGTACCTGAGCTATGATGGGGTAGATTTGATCTATACATATGGCTATAACACTTGGTATGAATGACTTGATGATGACTAATACAGTACCTGAGCTATGATGGGGGTAGATTTGATCTATACATATAGATATAACACTTGGTATGAATGACTTGATGATGACTAATACATTACCTGAGCTATGATTGGGTAGATTTGATCTATACATATGGCTATAACACTTGGTATGAATGACTTGATGATGACTAATACATTACCTGAGCTATGATTGGGTAGATTTGATCTATACATATGGCTATAACACTTGGTATGAATGACTTGATGATTACTAATACAGTACCTGAGCTATGATGGTTTAGATTTGATCTATACATATGGCTATAACACTTGGTATGAATGACTTGATGATGACTAATACATTACCTGAGCTATGATGGGGTAGATTTGATCTATACATATAGATATAACACTTGGTATGAATGACTTGATGATGACTAATACATTACCTGAGCTATGATGGGGTAGATTTGATCTATACATATGGCTATAACACTTGGTATGAATGACTTGATGATGACTAATACAGTAGCTGAGCTATGATTGGGTAGATTTGATCTATACATATGGCTATAACACTTGGTATGAATGACTTGATGATTACTAATACAGTACCTGAGCTATGATTGGGTAGATTTGATCTATACATATGGCTATAACACTTGGTATGAATGACTTGATGATGACTTATACAGTACCTGAGCTACGATTGGGTAGATTTGATCTATACATATGGATATAACACTTGGTATGAATGACTTGATGATGACTAATACATTACCTGAGCTATGATGGGGTAGATTTGATCTATACATATGGATATAACACTTGGTATGAATGACTTGATGATGACTAATACATTACCTGAGCTATGATGGGGTAGATTTGATCTATACATATGGCTATAACACTTGGTATGAATGACTTGATGATGACTAATACATTACCTGAGCTATGATGGGGTAGATTTGATCTATACATATGGCTATAACACTTGGTATGAATGACTTGATGATGACTAATACATTACCTGAGCTATGATGGGGTAGATTTGATCTATACATATGGATATAACACTTGGTATGAATGACTTGATGATTACTAATACAGTACCTGAGCTATGATTGGGTAGATTTGATCTATACATATGGATATAACACTTGGTATGAATGACTTGATGATGACTAATACATTACCTGAGCTATGATGGGGTAGATTTGATCTATACATATGGCTATAACACTTGGTATGAATGACTTGATGATGACTAATACAGTACCTGAGCTATGATGGGGTAGATTTGATCTATACATATGGCTATAACACTTGGTATGAATGACTTGATGATGACTAATACAGTACCTGAGCTATGATGGGGTAGATTTGATCTATACATATGGCTATAACACTTGGTATGAATGACTTGATGATGACTAATACAGTACCTGAGCTATGATGGGGTAGATTTGATCTATACATATGGCTATAACACTTGGTATGAATGACTTGATGATTACTAATACATTACCTGAGCTATGATTGGGTAGATTTGATCTATACATATGGCTATAACACTTGGTATGAATGACTTGATGATTACTAATACAGTACCTGAGCAATGATTGGGTAGATTTGATCTATACATATGGATATAACACTTGGTATGAATGACTTGATGATTACTAATACAGTACCTGAGCTATGATTGGGTAGATTTGATCTATACATATGGCTATAACACTTGGTATGAATGACTTGATGATTACTAATACAGTACCTGAGCTATGATTGGGTAGATTTGATCTATACATATGGATATAACACTTGGTATGAATGACTTGATGATCACTAATACAGTACCTGAGCAATGATTGGGTAGATTTGATCTATACATATGGCTATAACACTTGGTATGAATGACTTGATGATTACTAATACAGTACCTGAGCTATGATTGGGTAGATTTGATCTATACATAGAGAATAATACATGGCAAAATCCGTATCATATGTCGTATCATCCCGAGACATCAATATCAGCCCGAGGGCCTTTAGGCCCGAGGGATGATATTGGTCGAGGGTGATACGGCATGTGATACGGATTTTGCCATGTATTATACGCTTTATCATATATTTCAACAGAAGAGTGTTATATTATATGAACTGTTTTCTGATCCATAGCACTAGGTTACCTTCAGTTCTGCTTTTGTCTTGTTTCAAATATGTTGGCAGTCAAAGGGTTAAAATAACTGCTCAATTATTTATACGAAGCACCTAGGTTACCTTACAATCTGTTGTTTTGAAAATATTTTGTTTATTTTTGTATATATTTGAGTGTCTTGTATTTTTTATAGTTGCATTTAGTGTGCCAATTTTTTTTTTGTAAAAACTTGATGTTCGTGACGTCACATACAATATGAAAACTTGATGTTCGTGACGTTACATACCAAATATGACGTCATTCAAAAAATTGACCTATTGTTAGAAAAAAAAATTCTTAAGCAAAAAAAACCAAAATAAACTGACTTTAGTTTAAAAAAAAAAAAAAAAGGTATGCGATACGGATTTTACCATGCGATACGGGGTATGCGATACGGGTTTAGCCATGCGATACGGGGTATGCGATACAGGGTAGGTGTTACAGACTGGAAAAAAGAACCTTTATTAGATATACAAAATAGCTGTATTTTGTACTAAATATATGATAAATATGGATATAACACTTGGTATGAATGACTTGATGATTACTTATACAGTAGCTGAGCTATGATGGGGTAGATTTGATCTATACATATGGATATAACACTTGGTATGAATGACTTGATGATGACTAATACATTACCTGAGCTATGATGGGGTAGATTTGATCTATACATATGGCTATAACACTTGGTATGAATGACTTGATGATGACTAATACAGTACCTGAGCTATGATGGGGTAGATTTGATCTATACATATGGATATAACACTTGGTATGAATGACTTGATGATGACTAATACATTACCTGAGCTATGATGGGGTAGATTTGATCTATACATATGGATATAACACTTGGTATGAATGACTTGATGATGACTAATACATTACCTGAGCTATGATGGGGTAGATTTGATCTATACATATGGATATAACACTTGGTATGAATGACTTGATGATGACTAATACAGTACCTGAGCTATGATGGGGTAGATTTGATCTATACATATGGCTATAACACTTGGTATGAATGACTTGATGATGACTAATACAGTACCTGAGCTATGATGGGGTAGATTTGATCTATACATATGGATATAACACTTGGTATGAATGACTTGATGATGACTAATACATTACCTGAGCTATGATGGGGTAGATTTGATCTATACATATGGATATAACACTTGGTATTAATGACTTGATGATGACTAATACATTACCTGAGCTATGATGGGGTAGATTTGATCTATACATATGGATATAACACTTGGTATGAATGACTTGATGATGACTAATACATTACCTGAGCTATGATGGGGTAGATTTGATCTATACATATGGCTATAACACTTGGTATGAATGACTTGATGATTACTAATACATTACCTGAGCTACGATTGGGTAGATTTGATCTATACATATGGCTATAACACTTGGTATGAATGACTTGATGATGACTAATACAGTACCTGAGCTATGATGGGGTAGATTTGATCTATACATATGGCTATAACACTTGGTATGAATGACTTGATGATGACTAATACATTACCTGAGCTATGATGGGGTAGATTTGATCTATACATATGGATATAACACTTGGTATGAATGACTTGATGATTACTAATACAGTACCTGAGCTATGATTGGGTAGATTTGATCTATACATATGGATATAACACTTGGTATGAATGACTTGATGATGACTAATACAGTACCTGAGCTATGATGGGGTAGATTTGATCTATACATATGGATATAACACTTGGTATGCATGACTTGATGATGACTAATACATTACCTGAGCTATGATTGGGTAGATTTGATCTATACATATGGATATAACACTTGGTATGAATGACTTGATGATGACTAATACATTACCTGAGCTATGATAGGGTAGATTTGATCTATACATATGGATATAACACTTGGTATGAATGACTTGATGATGACTAATACATTACCTGAGCTATGATGGGGTAGATTTGATCTATACATATGGATATAACACTTGGTATGAATGACTTGATGATGACTAATACAGTACCTGAGCTATGATTGGGTAGATTTGATCTATACATATGGCTATAACACTTGGTATGAATGACTTGATGATGACTAATACAGTACCTGAGCTATGATGGGGTAGATTTGATCTATACATATGGATATAACACTTGGTATTAATGACTTGATGATGACTAATACATTACCTGAGCTATGATTGGGTAGATTTGATCTATACATATGGATATAACACTTGGTATGAATGACTTGATGATGACTAATACAATACCTGAGCTATGATGGGGTAGATTTGATCTATACATATGGCTATAACACTTGGTATGAATGACTTGATGATGACTAATACAGTACCTGAGCTATGATGGGGTAGATTTGATCTATACATATGGATATAACACTTGGTATGAATGACTTGATGATGACTAATACATTACCTGAGCTATGATGGGGTAGATTTGATCTATACATATGGATATAACACTTGGTATGAATGACTTGATGATGACTAATACAGTACCTGAGCTATGATGGGGTAGATTTGATCTATACATATGGCTATAACACTTGGTATGAATGAATTGATGATGACTAATACAGTACCTGAGCTATGATGGGGTAGATTTGATCTATACATATGGATATAACACTTGGTATGAATGACTTGATGATGACTAATACATTACCTGAGCTATGATGGGGTAGATTTGATCTATACATATGGATATAACACTTGGTATGAATGACTTGATGATTACTAATACATTACCTGAGCTATGATGGGGTAGATTTGATCTATACATATGGATATAACACTTGGTATGAATGACTTGATGATGACTAATACAGTACCTGAGCTATGATGGGGTAGATTTGATCTATACATATGGATATAACACTTGGTATGAATGACTTGATGATCACTAATACATTACCTGAGCTATGATTGGGTAGATTTGATCTATACATATGGCTATAACACTTGGTATGAATGACTTGATGATTACTAATACATTACCTGAGCTATGATGGGGTAGATTTGATCTATACATATGGATATAACACTTGGTATGAATGACTTGATGATGACTAATACAGTACCTGAGCTATGATGGGGTAGATTTGATCTATACATATGGCTATAACACTTGGTATGAATGACTTGATGATTACTAATACATTACCTGAGCTATGATGGGGTAGATTTGATCTATACATATGGATATAACACTTGGTATGAATGACTTGATGATGACTAATACAGTACCTGAGCTATGATTGGGTAGATTTGATCTATACATATGGCTATAACACTTGGTATAAATGACTTGATGATTACTAATACAGTACCTGAGCTATGATGGGGTAGATTTGATCTATACATATGGATATAACACTTGGTATGAATGACTTGATGATTACTAATACAGTACCTGAGCTATGATGGGGTAGATTTGATCTATACATATGGCTATAACACTTGGTATGAATGACTTGATGATGACTAATACAGTACCTGAGCTATGATGGGGTAGATTTGATCTATACATATGGATATAACACTTGGTATGAATGACTTGATGATGACTAATACAGTACCTGAGCTATGATGGGGTAGATTTGATCTATACATATGGATATAACACTTGGTATGAATGACTTGATGATTGCTAATACAGTACCTGAGCTATGATGGGGTAGATTTGATCTATACATATGGATATAACACTTGGTATGAATGACTTGATGATTACTAATACATTACCTGAGCTATGATTGGGTAGATTTGATCTATACATATGGATATAACACTTGGTATGAATGACTTGATGATGACTAATACATTACCTGAGCTATGATTGGGTAGATTTGATCTATACATATGGATATAACACTTGGTATGAATGACTTGATGATGACTAATACAGTACCTGAGCTATGATTGGGTAGATTTGATCTATACATATGGATATAACACTTGGTATGAATGACTTGATGATGACTAATACATTACCTGAGCTATGATTGGGTAGATTTGATCTATACATATGGATATAACACTTGGTATGAATGACTTGATGATGACTAATACATTACCTGAGCTATGATGGGGTAGATTTGATCTATACATATGGATATAACACTTGGTATGAATGACTTGATGATGACTAATACATTACCTGAGCTATGATTGGGTAGATTTGATCTATACATATGGATATAACACTTGGTATGAATGACTTGATGATTACTAATACATTACCTGAGCTATGATGGGGTAGATTTGATCTATACATATGGATATAACACTTGGTATGAATGACTTGATGATGACTAATACAGTACCTGAGCAATGATTGGGTAGATTTGATCTATACATATAGATATAACACTTGGTATGAATGACTTGATGATTACTAATACAGTACCTGAGCTATGATGGGGTAGATTTGATCTATACATATGGATATAACACTTGGTATGAATGACTTGATGATGACTAATACAGTACCTGAGCAATGATTGGGTAGATTTGATCTATACATATAGATATAACACTTGGTATGAATGACTTGATGATTACTAATACAGTACCTGAGCTATGATGGGGTAGATTTGATCTATACATATAGATATAACACTTGGTATGAATGACTTGATGATTACTAATACAGTACCTGAGCTATGATGGGGTAGATTTGATCTATACATATGGATATAACACTTGGTATGAATGACTTGATGATGACTAATACAGTACCTGAGCTATGATGGGGTAGATTTGATCTATACATATGGCTATAACACTTGGTATGAATGACTTGATGATGACTAATACAGTACCTGAGCTATGATTGGGTAGATTTGATCTATACATATGGCTATAACACTTGGTATGAATGACTTGATGATGACTAATACAGTACCGGAGCTATGATGGGGTAGATTTGATCTATACATATGGCTATAACACTTGGTATGAATGACTTGATGATGACTAATACAGTACCTGAGCTATGATGGGGTAGATTTGATCTATACATATGGCTATAACACTTGGTATGAATGACTTGATGATGACTAATACAGTACCTGAGCTATGATTGGGTAGATTTGATCTATACATATGGATATAACACTTGGTATGAATGACTTGATGATGACTAATACAGTACCTGAGCTATGATGGGGTAGATTTGATCTATACATATGGATATAACACTTGGTATGAATGACTTGATGATTACTAATACATTACCTGAGCAATGATGGGGTAGATTTGATCTATACATATGGCTATAGCACTTGGTATAAATGACTTGATGATGACTAATACATTACCTGAGCTATTATGGGGTAGATTTGATCTATACATATGGATATAACACTTGGTATGAATGACTTGATGATGACTAATACATTACCTGAGCTATGATGGGGTAGATTTGATCTATACATATGGCTATAACACTTGGTATGAATGACTTGATGATTACTAATACATTACCTGAGCTATGATTGGGTAGATTTGATCTATACATATGGATATAACACTTGGTATGAATGACTTGATGATGACTAATACAGTACCTGAGCTATGATTGGGTAGATTTGATCTATACATATGGATATAACACTTGGTATGAATGACTTGATGATGACTAATACATTACCTGAGCTATGATGGAGTAGATTTGATCTATACATATGGCTATAACACTTGGTATGAATGACTTGATGATGACTAATACATTACCTGAGCTATGATTGGGTAGATTTGATCTATACATATGGATATAACACTTGGTATGAATGACTTGATGATTACTAATACATTACCTGAGCTATGATGGGGTAGATTTGATCTATACATATGGCTATAACACTTGGTATGAATGACTTGATGATGACTAATACAGTACCTGAGCTATGATTGGGTAGATTTGATCTATACATATGGCTATAACACTTGGTATGAATGACTTGATGATGACTAATACAGTACCTGAGCTATGATGGGGTAGATTTGATCTATACATATAGATATAACACTTGGTATAAATGACTTGATGATGACTAATACAGTACCTGAGCTATGATTGGGTAGATTTGATCTATACATATGGATATAACACTTGGTATGAATGACTTGATGATGACTAATACAGTACCTGAGCTATGATGGGGTAGATTTGATCTATACATATAGATATAACACTTGGTATAAATGACTTGATGATGACTAATACATTACCTGAGCTATGATTGGGTAGATTTGATCTATACATATGGCTATAACACTTGGTATGAATGACTTGATAATGACTAATACATTACCTGAGCTATGATTGGGTAGATTTGATCTATACATATGGCTATAACACTTGGTATGAATGACTTGATGATGACTAATACATTACCTGAGCTATGATGGGGTAGATTTGATCTATACATATGGCTATAACACTTGGTATGAATGACTTGATGATGACTAATACATTACCTGAGCTATGATGGGGTAGATTTGATCTATACATATGGATATAACACTTGGTATGAATGACTTGATGATGACTAATACAGTACCTGAGCTATGATGGGGTAGATTTGATCTATACATATGGCTATAACACTTGGTATGAATGACTTGATGATGACTAATACAGTACCTGAGCTATGATGGGGTAGATTTGATCTATACATATGGATATAACACTTGGTATGAATGACTTGGTGATGACTAATACATTACCTGAGCTATGATGGGGTAGATTTGATCTATACATATGGATATAACACTTGGTATGAATGACTTGATGATTACTAATACATTACCTGAGCTATGATGGGGTAGATTTGATCTATACATATGGATATAACACTTGGTATGAATGACTTGATGATGACTAATACAGTACCTGAGCTATGATGGGGTAGATTTGATCTATACATATGGATATAACACTTGGTATGAATGACTTGATGATCACTAATACATTACCTGAGCTATGATTGGGTAGATTTGATCTATACATATGGCTATAACACTTGGTATGAATGACTTGATGATTACTAATACATTACCTGAGCTATGATGGGGTAGATTTGATCTAGACATATGGATATAACACTTGGTATGAATGACTTGATGATGACTAATACATTACCTGAGCTATGATGGGGTAGATTTGATCTATACATATGGATATAACACTTGGTATGAATGACTTGATGATGACTAATACAGTACCTGAGCTATGATGGGGTAGATTTGATCTATACATATGGCTATAACACTTGGTATGAATGACTTGATGATTACTAATACATTACCTGAGCTATGATGGGGTAGATTTGATCTATACATATGGATATAACACTTGGTATGAATGACTTGATGATGACTAATACAGTACCTGAGCTATGATTGGGTAGATTTGATCTATACATATGGCTATAACACTTGGTATAAATGACTTGATGATTACTAATACAGTACCTGAGCTATGATGGGGTAGATTTGATCTATACATATGGATATAACACTTGGTATGAATGACTTGATGATTACTAATACAGTACCTGAGCTATGATGGGGTAGATTTGATCTATACATATGGCTATAACACTTGGTATGAATGACTTGATGATGACTAATACAGTACCTGAGCTATGATGGGGTAGATTTGATCTATACATATGGATATAACACTTGGTATGAATGACTTGATGATGACTAATACAGTACCTGAGCTATGATGGGGTAGATTTGATCTATACATATGGATATAACACTTGGTATGAATGACTTGATGATTACTAATACAGTACCTGAGCTATGATGGGGTAGATTTGATCTATACATATGGATATAACACTTGGTATGAATGACTTGATGATTACTAATACATTACCTGAGCTATGATTGGGTAGATTTGATCTATACATATGGATATAACACTTGGTATGAATGACTTGATGATGACTAATACATTACCTGAGCTATGATTGGGTAGATTTGATCTATACATATGGATATAACACTTGGTATGAATGACTTGATGATGACTAATACAGTACCTGAGCTATGATTGGGTAGATTTGATCTATACATATGGATATAACACTTGGTATGAATGACTTGATGATGACTAATACATTACCTGAGCTATGATTGGGTAGATTTGATCTATACATATGGATATAACACTTGGTATGAATGACTTGATGATGACTAATACATTACCTGAGCTATGATGGGGTAGATTTGATCTATACATATGGATATAACACTTGGTATGAATGACTTGATGATGACTAATACATTACCTGAGCTATGATTGGGTAGATTTGATCTATACATATGGATATAACACTTGGTATGAATGACTTGATGATTACTAATACATTACCTGAGCTATGATGGGGTAGATTTGATCTATACATATGGATATAACACTTGGTATGAATGACTTGATGATGACTAATACAGTACCTGAGCTATGATGGGGTAGATTTGATCTATACATATGGCTATAACACTTGGTATGAATGACTTGATGATGACTAATACAGTACCTGAGCTATGATTGGGTAGATTTGATCTATACATATGGCTATAACACTTGGTATGAATGACTTGATGATGACTAATACAGTACCGGAGCTATGATGGGGTAGATTTGATCTATACATATGGCTATAACACTTGGTATGAATGACTTGATGATGACTAATACAGTACCTGAGCTATGATGGGGTAGATTTGATCTATACATATGGCTATAACACTTGGTATGAATGACTTGATGATGACTAATACAGTACCTGAGCTATGATTGGGTAGATTTGATCTATACATATGGATATAACACTTGGTATGAATGACTTGATGATGACTAATACAGTACCTGAGCTATGATGGGGTAGATTTGATCTATACATATGGATATAACACTTGGTATGAATGACTTGATGATTACTAATACATTACCTGAGCAATGATGGGGTAGATTTGATCTATACATATGGCTATAACACTTGGTATAAATGACTTGATGATGACTAATACATTACCTGAGCTATCATGGGGTAGATTTGATCTATACATATGGATATAACACTTGGTATGAATGACTTGATGATGACTAATACATTACCTGAGCTATGATGGGGTAGATTTGATCTATACATATGGCTATAACACTTGGTATGAATGACTTGATGATTACTAATACATTACCTGAGCTATGATTGGGTAGATTTGATCTATACATATGGATATAACACTTGGTATGAATGACTTGATGATGACTAATACAGTACCTGAGCTATGATGGGGTAGATTTGATCTATACATATGGATATAACACTTGGTATGAATGACTTGATGATGACTAATACAGTACCTGAGCTATGATGGGGTAGATTTGATCTATACATATGGCTATAACACTTGGTATGAATGACTTGATGATTACTAATACATTACCTGAGCTATGATGGGGTAGATTTGATCTATACATATGGCTATAACACTTGGTATGAATGACTTGATGATTACTAATACATTACCTGAGCTATGATTGGGTAGATTTGATCTATACATATGGCTATAACACTTGGTATGAATGACTTGATGATGACTAATACAGTACCTGAGCTATGATTGGGTAGATTTGATCTATACATATGGCTATAACACTTGGTATGAATGACTTGATGATGACTAATACAGTACCTGAGCTATGATGGGGTAGATTTGATCTATACATATAGATATAACACTTGGTATAAATGACTTGATGATGACTAATGCAGTACCTGAGCTATGATTGGGTAGATTTGATCTATACATATGGATATAACACTTGGTATGAATGACTTGATGATGACTAATACAGTACCTGAGCTATGATGGGGTAGATTTGATCTATACATATAGATATAACACTTGGTATAAATGACTTGATGATGACTAATACATTACCTGAGCTATGATTGGGTAGATTTGATCTATACATATGGCTATAACACTTGGTATGAATGACTTGATAATGACTAATACATTACCTGAGCTATGATTGGGTAGATTTGATCTATACATATGGCTATAACACTTGGTATGAATGACTTGATGATGACTAATACATTACCTGAGCTATGATGGGGTAGATTTGATCTATACATATGGCTATAACACTTGGTATGAATGACTTGATGATGACTAATACATTACCTGAGCTATGATGGGGTAGATTTGATCTATACATATGGATATAACACTTGGTATGAATGACTTGATGATGACTAATACAGTACCTGAGCTATGATGGGGTAGATTTGATCTATACATATGGATATAACACTTGGTATGAATGACTTGATGATGACTAATACAATACCTGAGCTATGATTGGGTAGATTTGATCTATACATATGGATATAACACTTGGTATGAATGACTTGATGATGACTTATACATTACCTGAGCTATGATTGGGTAGATTTGATCTATACATATGGCTATAACACTTGGTATGAATGACTTGATGATTACTAATACATTACCTGAGCTATGATGGGGTAGATTTGATCTATACATATGGCTATAACACTTGGTATGAATGACTTGATGATGACTAATACATTACCTGAGCAATGATTGGGTAGATTTGATCTATACATATGGATATAACACTTGGTATGAATGACTTGATGATTACTAATACATTACCTGAGCTATGATTGGGTAGATTTGATCTATACATATGGCTATAACACTTGGTATAAATGACTTGATGATTACTAATACATTACCTGAGCTATGATTGGGTAGATTTGATCTATACATATGGATATAACACTTGGTATGAATGACTTGATGATGACTAATACAGTACCTGAGCTATGATGGGGTATATTTGATCTATACATATGGATATAACACTTGGTATGAATGACTTGATGATTACTAATACATTACCTGAGCTATGATGGGGTAGATTTGATCTATACATATGGATATAACACTTGGTATGAATGACTTGATGATGACTAATACAGTACCTGAGCTATGATGGGGTAGATTTGATCTATACATATGGATATAACACTTGGTATGAATGACTTGATGAAGACTAATACAGTACCTGAGCTATGATGGGGTAGATTTGATCTATACATATGGATATAACACTTGGTATGAATGACTTAATGATTACTAATACAGTACCTGAGCTATGATTGGGTAGATTTGATCTATACATATGGATATAACACTTGGTATGAATGACTTGATGATGACTAATACAGTACCTGAGCTATGATGGGGTAGATTTGATCTATACATATGGCTATAACACTTGGTATGAATGACTTGATGATGACTAATACAGTACCTGAGCAATGATTGGGTAGATTTGATCTATACATATGGCTATAACACTTGGTATGAATGACTTGATGATGACTAATACAGTACCTGAGCTATGATGGGGTAGATTTGATCTATACATATGGCTATAACACTTTGTATAAATGACTTGATGATGACTAATACATTACCTGAGCAATGATGGGGTAGATTTGATCTATACATATGGCTATAACACTTGGTATGAATGACTTGATGATGACTAATACATTACCTGAGCTATGATGGGGTAGATTTGATCTATACATATGGATATAACACTTGGTATGAATGACTTGATGATGACTAATACATTACCTGAGCTATGATGGGGTAGATTTGATCTATACATATGGCTATAACACTTGGTATGAATGACTTGATGATGACTAATACAGTACCTGAGCTATGATGGGGTAGATTTGATCTATACATATGGATATAACACTTGGTATGAATGACTTGATGATTACTAATACAGTACCTGAGCAATGATTGGGTAGATTTGATCTATACATATAGATATAACACTTGGTATGAATGACTTGAAAGCTGAACCTGGTTCTTGTACCACTAATTCTAATATCTTTAAAAATCTGCAAGATACAATCAAAACAATCTTTATATTTCTTCAAACAATTATCATTTCAAAAAGGTTTTCTATGTAATCCCATCCAGTCAATAATGTGTTAGAAATTGTACTTGGCATCTAAGGTGCTAATGCAAAATCTAAAATCTATAGATAATAACTGGAGAACATTCATAAACATTTCAGGCATATAATTTATATTAAATGATGAATTTAAAATCCTGTAAATTTAATTATAATGAGCAATTATACTGTTTTCATGCAGGTAAATCATTCTTACTTTTCTACAACTCTGTGGGCAGCACTACTTTCTTGGAAAATTGTCTCTGCCAACTGTTGTCTGAAATTGTAAATAAGTTTTATCTAAAATCAAAACTGCAACCAAAAAGTATATTTTTGCAAATATGTTTTTAGTTTAAGTTGTAAATTCTCTGGAATCTCATTTAGACTTAAATGTCTTGAGTGTGTGTATGTATGTTTGTGAGTAAGGGTGCCTTACCCATACCTAACATGTCCTTCCATTCAAATTTCAATATATAAACAGTTGCAATTGGAATGCATAATATGTCTGATCATTGTTAAAGGGACAAGATAAATAACTTACTGTGTAAAAAGTGACATAAATGTTGTTATTGTCTGTTGAGTAAATGCAACACCCATCTGTACTCTCAATCCTTGGAACAGGGATAAAAAGAAACTCATCATTGCTTCTATTACTTCAACCTCTGAAATTAATTTGTCAGTTTCTTCATAAACATGTACAAAAGATGTTTCAATTCTATTTCATAAAGACTTACAATAACATCAGCATTGTGTATATCTGTCTGGTAGGCTTGTGAAGTTACAAAAGTATTGTCCAATGAAACCATACAGTCGGAAACCAGGTTGAAATAGAACAAACAAGTGAAACTGCGAGCTACTGCTCAATGATGATACCCCCACCGCAAGTGGTTAATATAAATAGTGTAAAAATATGCAAGTGTTCGGTAAACAGGAAGTTGTCGAGTGATGAATCTGAAAACGCATCACACAGTATAGCTGACCTATATAAATCCTGAAACCAAATTTCAGAAATCCTTGTATTGTAGTTCCTGAGAAAAATGTGACGAAAATTTTCAACTTGGCTATCATGTGTAAAATCATACAAGTGTTCGGTAAACAGGAAGTTGTCAAGTGATCAATCTGAAAACGCATCACACTGAATAGCTGACTTAGATAAACCCTGAAACCAAATTTCAGAAATCCTTGTATTGCAGTTCCTGAGTAAAATGCGACGAAAAATATTCATGGGACGGACGGACTGACTGACGGAAGGACAGACAGAGGTAAAACAGTATACCCCCCCCCCCCCCTTTTTTTAAAGCGGGGGTATAAAGAAACGAAGCTCTTTGTCAGAGAAGGTGATAAATGTGTAATGTATTGTTTACTATAGTGACAAAAATTTTAAAAGTTAATATAAACAAACAAAATTACAATTTTCTTCTCAATTACGAGGTGTTTTATGTTAATATAGCTTGGTTTGCAGATCATGCTGTTATGCTCATGGCTGAAAGCCTCATGTTGACCTATAGTTTCTTACTTCCACACCATTTAGTTTTTGGTGTAAAGTCCTCTGATTGGAATCATACCACAACTTCTTTTTAAAAATAAGTATTTGGTATACAAATATAACAATACAACAATTCTATCAGATGTTTTATATTTCAAATTTTAAATGCAATAAAAGTATACTTGGTGTCTTTTTGTAACAAAATCAAACCTTGTATCTTAAAATATACATACAACATGTAATTGATGTGTCAATAACTTTAGCAACCATCACCTAATAAATTACCTGGGGGATGCAGATAGATTGGAAACAATGCTATGGACACTTGAATGACTTCTTGTAATGATTGATAGCAGATCTGTTTACTTTTCACAACTTCTCCAGAAACAGCCTCAATCCAATCCTGGAATATACTCAATGCCTTTCTTATCACTTGTTTACCTGTAAAAAGAGGATATAAAGTCTTGTAAGGAGGTATAGTATTGAGAATTGGAAACTTTTCAATTTAGTTCATATTTAAGTTAAGAACAGAATTTTTTATTTCCTATAAATACTAAATACTTTTGACTACATTCAAGGGATCTTGCAGTCGAAATATAAATATTTATATTGCAACTTAACAAATATGTAATGAAATAATGGAGATATTGGTCATACATCAAAGAGCAGCACTAAATAACAGAAAAATATAAAGAGGCCACCAAACAGTCTTCAAACACATACAAAGGACAACAAAAAGCCACAAGGGTCAAAATTACATAATTGCAGATCTTTAATTGTAATCACTAATATGAACCTATTAATTTTGCAACATGGTATATTTGTACATTTTTATTTGAAATTCACAACATTAAAATTGGTGTTTTGCATGTCTGGTATATCAAAATGTATTATTCAGTTGAATAGTTTCACAATGATAATTTAAAAAATGTTTTGATGAATTACATGTAGTTAATTATTTTTGCTCACAGCAGCATTTAGTAAAATCAAGAAGACACTTACTTGTCGAATCTTCCCTCAGATGCTTGTGATTACCAAGTTCAGACTTCAATAGAAGAACGTTCCTAGCTATCTGTTGTACATAAATCTGGTGATGTGACGCTCTCTCTGTCCAGTTTTGACCAGCGTCTGACTCATTTGGCCAAGGTAGAATTAAGGCATTTGACATTGATCTGTAGACTAGTAGTTGTACCTATTGATGCAAAATCAACATTCTTCATTTAATAGATAGAGCTTTGATGTTAAAAATATCATCATCATCAGATTAAGCATTCATCACTTTATTGAGGTTAAATCTAAGTAAATATTTCATTATGAAATTTGTTTGTGTTCGTATTATTTTTCATGTGGACCTAATGTTCATGGTTATTCTTAAACTAAGCAACCAAATCATTAATGCTGGATGCTTGGTGGAGAAGCAGTTAATACCAATTCTAATGCCTTTGGTCTATAAACCCAGCATGGGATTGAACCATAACCTCCAGCACTTGAAGTGACCACCTTGAGACCATCAAATATGTTTTGCTTATTCAGGCTAAAGAGAATAAATTGAAATGGAACTGCAGGGGCATACAATACCTGTATCTTAAAACATAGGTTTGTATCTATGTAGATGTGGTTTTTAAAATATTTCTCTTTTAGCAGTTTTATATAACAAGTATTATATTTATTACAATTATCTTTACTGACCTCTGTTGTTAGACTGTCCAGTGTACCTTGTGTTACAGAGGATAATAAATTCTGTATACAGGGAAGCTGGAGTAGGAAGGCAGGTTTTACTGTAGTTGTTATGGATAAAACAACATGTGCTGCTGAATGAACTATTCTTTCTGGTACCTAAAATAGGTCAACATGAAATGTAGGTCATTGCGACACCATTTTTTTGTGAAAAATAATTTTGTCTTGAATATAGCAAACTTTATGTCTGTATTGATAAATTGGAATCTATGTAGTGCTTAGGTTGATGAGAAAATGGAGTTAATCTCAAAACTTGACACAATCAGGAAATGTATATGCCACAGTCACATTTACAATCACCAATTCATTTTCATTATTGATTTCAAAAGGACAAGTTACGATAAGCATTAGAGAACGGCCCCCTAATTTCGTTCAAATTAAAAGTGACTTGCCATTAATTAAAATACATTATTCTTAAAGTTTAAAACCTATATTTTTGTTAACATCAATAGATTTTTCAACTTCCGTTGATATTATTCATGCTCTGTTGCTGTAAAGACCTCAATATCCGCGAAAAGGGCAGAAAAATGGCAGTTTCCAAAACTTTTTCTGCATTTTAAACTATGAGCGTACCTACGACCCACGATCATATTTATACCAGACATTCCTTGAACATTAATGTTGATGTAGTTCAAATATTTATTCCAACCCCTACATGTGTACATCATATTAATTTGTAATTGCCTGGGTTAGACATTTTATTGCGCAAAATGTCTGTATGTGGTACAAGTCACGTCTCTTTTATTCCATTAACTGTTAAGTATCTTTAAAAACTGTTTTAAACTCATCTCAAATTATTAAATCTTATATATTCTTGTTTTCATGAAAAGACTTTCACATTGAAACAAAGATTTTGTACTGGTCTACAAATTAAACAAAATGTTTGAGGTTGCTTAGTAAGATGTGGGATTCTATACTCAATATAGAATTCGTCCAAAAAATAATGACAATCTTGATGTGTATATTATAGTGTAACACCGTATAAGAAGTATATTCTTAAAAAATAACTTAGCTCATACTTCAAAAAATATAAAGAACCTATTATTGCATTGTTGATATGCACTTGTTATGTAATTTAGTTGTTGATCAGCGTGTAGTGACCTACAATTGAACTAAGTTTTCATTTCTAACTAAACATGTTTAGAAAAAGACAATGTGCATTGCATTCAATTTAATTTGTTCAATAAAATGACTTATTGATTTGTAGTTGGCTTTAATTCAAACATGGTTTGCTGTTGCTAAGCAACACTTGTGTTGCTATGCTCAATATGAAATTTGTAAAGAATTAAAAAAAAAGATGTATATGAAAAAATATTGGATGAAACACCAAATGGAAAAATAAATCTTCAAGCAACAGCTTAATTCATACTTTTTTAACCGTTGCTAGGCAACATTTCTGTTGCCAAGGTTGTTTTTAAGCATATAATAAACAAAATCAAAGGGTATTTTCATTTGTGACTTCAAGTTCTTCTTGGACAAACAATATCATTTGCAAATATTAAAATTTTTACTGATAAAGCAATTAAAATGTGATAATTTTCATTCTTCATAAAAACCGTTGCTAGGCAACCTTCCTTTCACCGGAACACAATAAAATCATTATTTTTTCTAGTGTCTACACTAAGACCATCATTGATATCAATTTAAACTTATTCGGAGAGGGGGCCAAAAATAGCCCTTATCATACCTTGTCCTTTGGCATCACTGCTGATATTTAACTATTTTTCATCTAACTTTACCTGCTTATCCTTAAATTATTTCAAAATCAAATAGAAAACAAATTTCTAACTATAGTCAAACCAATACATAAAGGGCTTCTGACGGAAGCAAGATATGTTCCCTTTAGACAAAGGTTAATATTAAAAGCTATGAGAATATAACAAGACTCTTGACAGTGACATATAAAGGTAGTTTTCTGCTATATAGAGACAACTTGTCAGGCACTTTTGATGGTAAACTACTTTCATATGAACTTAAAATATTTCAAGGAAACTCAACCCTTGTGCTTTTACCTGACTAGAAAATAATGGTGTAACAGCTTCTAACAATGTGGTCATCATAGATATAAACTTCTGCTTCATCTGTGGTTCTTTGTGGACTTCATTGTAATACTGTGATAACC
The DNA here is from genome assembly GCF_036588685.1 of Mytilus trossulus. NCBI lineage: Eukaryota > Metazoa > Mollusca > Bivalvia > Mytilida > Mytilidae > Mytilus > Mytilus trossulus. Next base: position 78,842,685 of record NC_086379.1, read on the forward strand.
AGTGACAAAATGCCTTAACTGATGCTATGGCTTGTGCTTGCCTGAAAATCAATGTAACATAATATAGATTTTGTTTTGATTTAAGAGTTAAATAAAGAATACAAAACGGCAAATCCTCTAAAAGTTTCAATGCTTTATAAGAAATAGAAGTTAATAATTTCTTTAAGTATAATGATGAAATAACACAGATCAATGTTTTCCACTGTAAAAAACAACACTAGTCAAGAAAATTGAAAAAGTCTAATAATACCTTACAATACTTTATTATTAAACCTCAGACACATAGGTGTACAAGAGGACATCATATATACAAGTATACACATTTTTATGCTCAATAACACTAAACATAATAATGCATGCATGGTAAATATAGCAAAGTGTCAATTTACAAATTACCATAATATTCACATAAATAAGACAACATAAATCATAAGTATCGTGTAAGTATTTTTTTTAAATATTGCTAAGTTTTTATAAAGTTCTACATGACAGAATGTTAAAAGCTGTATTAATTTGTATTCCATTGGATTTGCAGTATAATATTGTGGTATATATTTATTTCTAAGCAGTTCTATTTCCTGTTTTTGACATTTGAAAAGATAATGAAATTCATTTCCTATACCATTTCCACAGAGATGACAAATTCACACATTTTTTGGTATTCCTGACCATCTTCCAGTTTCTACAGGAAATTTTTAATTTGAGCATCTGAATTTTACTATATAAATCCTGTCACACAGCTTCAACTTTATCAAATAGGTTTCCAAACGAAATTCCTGTTTGTAATCTGAATGAAATGAACCTCTTGAAGAGTTATTCATTTGTGAAAACCAATGTTGGATAAATAGATCATTCAGTTTTACCATTAGGAATGAGGGGTGATAAATGATACCAATTGACAGGTTAAGGAAATTGGAGACTTACAGCTGAAAAAATAGACCAAAAATGCATCACTCCATTTAATAATAGATACTTACACTGACTGAAAATCAGCATCTAACACATTCTGTACTGTAGATCTGACTTCATATAACTTAGTTTTTGTACCATATTCTACACAGCTTACAAGCCTGGAAGAAAAATGTAAATTCTAATTACTCACTCCTCCTCTTTATAAAAAAAAATGTTTAATTCTTTAATAACACTCTCATTTTTTTTTAAAACACTTTCACCCCCTTCCTTTGCTCTATATATTTTTCTTATGAATTTTGTTATTGTAATTATTGACTGTACATGTATGTTGTTACATATTTATTTGGTTGATATTCAGCATGTGTTTATAGCTTGTAATTTTATTTTTGAAATTAGGGAGACATATTTATATGAGAGCACTGCTCTTGTTTATTAATCCCAATTAATTAAACTTTTGTATATTTCGTATTTATTTCTTTACCCTTGTAGCTATTTATTAATTAATTGGTACTTATTTTATATGACTGACACTGAAGTATGTTCTTTCATAAAATTGTGATTACAATATAACTTTAAATTAACACATCTTTGATGAAAATAATTCTCTTAAAATTCACTTCTTTAATATGTCTTAAGATTCATTAACGAGGAATAAAAAAATAATGGAAAAAGTCAAAATGATTTTATTTTTAATACTTTACTGGTATTAAATTTTTTTTTAAATAATTTTATAACAAAAATAAAATCAAATATTGTGACAAAATCACAAACCTTCCTAACCGGTATTTAAAATGTGGCACACATTTTTTATAACAAGTTAATAAGTTTGAGCAATTATCAAATATAGACATAGCAGTATTACTTTTCTAACAGCATGGTACCATCAGATAGTCTTTGTGGGAAGTTTTCACCAATAAAATGTTCTGCCATTCTCCCTAAGGCTTGCAGTAATGATGACAGATCTTTTAAGGCACAATGTAAGCGTCTACATTCATTTTCAGCCGAGATTATCAGATGTCTTTTATTACCACTAGCAGCAATATACTGTTCTAAACTGTGGTATACATGCAAGTTTTCACTGAATGGCTGGTACTGTCAAAATATAAGAATGATTTATCATGGCACAGTATTAATACAATATACAATCATTATAGTGGTTCTTTAAAAATTAACGGGAAATTCTAAATTGCTTCTGTTATGCATATTACCATATAAACAGCTTTATAAATTGTTAATTATTTTCATCAATTATAAGAGGAACATATATGTTTCTAAATTCCCATTTACACATTGAAAAAGTATTGCATATTTCCCAAACCATTTGGATTTTCCTTGAACAATTTCAGCAAGCTGGTTAAGTGTCCTTTTATCATGTTTGTATTGACTGCAATATCATTATTGGTATTGGAATTACCAAGTAATTTTTTGTTGCAAGATGATCACGCTATTTTAAAGTCATATGAAATGAGTGGGTGGTCAAAAATAATGTTTATCCAATTCTTGAACCAATGCATGTATTTATCATAAACTTCGGGAAACCTCACATTAGACGCGGGCCAGCTACTGCGGGTCTCACGACCATCCAGGCTGGCAAATGATACCCTTGGTAAAACAATTTGTCCTCCGTGCACAAATTTCTCATTTTTTACACAAATATGTTGTTTAATCCTCATTTTTTTTTCTCTCTGTCTGTTATGATTTAACAAATATGGCTGCTCATTAAATGCCGTGTTTTGAAGCCAAAGTTTACTGATTGTCACCTAATAGTAAACAAATAACAAAAAGCATGGGTATTGAGCACGTGTTTGACATGTTCAATCAGATAATTGTTTATTTCAATGACAGATCCATGTGTATTGCGATTGCTGGATTTTTACGAGGAAGGTTACGCTCAGGTCACTATGCATACCGAAAATATGTCAGCAAATTGCTTCCTGGCTAGGAAGCAATTAAAAATAAGTGAACTTCTTCTAAATGTGGACAAATTAAAGAATTTTCCTCAGAAAAAAGTATATGTACATTAGTTGTATAATGAAAACTATCCATTTAGTGATAAAAACATATGCATATTTTTTTTTAATTTGAGGTTTCTTATGACTTGAAGGTAAAACCCAATTTGATAATACATGATTTTTTTTTCAAGTACATACCAAAAGCTGGAAAGTTTCTGCAGTTAACATTTCAGCCACTTTAGCAACAACTTCTAAACTTTGTCTTATGAACTGCTGCCATTCAGTTTCACTCTGCAACAATAAGTTATCAGATGAAAGTCAGAAACATTTAGAAAGAATAAACATAAGAGAATATTACTTTTATTGAGTTGTTAATTTTTTGAATAAAAAGTTTTAGACTCTCCAAGCAATTTTAAAAAGCTTAAACTTTCAACAAGTGCTTGTTTTGCTATTTGTAATATAATCAGGTCTAGGAAATAAAAATAATAACATGAAAAAAACAAAAAATATAAAAAAGCGATGTGGTATAATAGCCAATTAGATGACGATCCACTTGAAATCAAGAATGTTTACAACTACTGGTCACTGAAAAGCTTTTAAAAATGAGCAAACTACAAACCTGTACAGTGAACTATAAAAGGTCCAGAAAATAAATTATGAAAAAAACATTTAGATTATCAATGTGCCAACCAAAGTATTTCTAAACTTACGTCATCATCCAGTATATCATCATCTAATTCCTCCAACTGTGACTGGTAATATTTAAACTGTAACTTATGTAAAATATGGGATACCAGAGTCAGTAAAGCTTCTTGATATCTACAATCAAATAAGACTATTGTATAACATGCCATTTTTGTGAATTTTTTATTACATTGATCAGATCTGATATTACATCTAAACATTTTATAAAGTTTTTCATAATGAGACATAAATGGATATATGGGTTAAATGCCAAATAGACAGCCCACATAATATAAATTAATTTACCAAAAGCTGTCCGACATAGTTTTCAAAAATCGCCAGGTATCCATGTCAAACCCTAAATTTCCCAGTCTGTAAAAGTTCAGAATAAATTTAACATGGAATATTTAAGAACTGTCTTCAAAATCAAATGCACCAAATGGTAAAAAGACATTTAAATTACTATTCATACCGGGAAAACAGAAACACAGAAATATAAAGTTACATTGTGAAACAACACCATGAAATTTAAGAGACATTTACCTTTCATCACAGAGGAATTCAATAATACACAAATATCCATACTATATTTCAAGCCTTAAATTGTCAGAACTTTCCTTTTCTTTCATATGTGCTTCTATTATGCATAACTTTTTAAAGATAAACATAAAAAATGAGTATAAAATTGAGAAATATACCTTGTTATAATTGATTTCCATTCAGCAGTTCTTTCCTTTGTGTGGATAAAATCAAGGAATGTATTCCAAGTATCTAAACAATTATAATATCCATCAAAAGTTGGCTGAAAATAATTTGTATAATTTTTTCATTGATAAGAATTTTGTTTTTCAGAACCCTACACAAAATCCACCCAAAGGTAGTATGGTAATTTTAAGATTCATAGCATTAACATATATAATACTATATGGTTAAATGTTTAACTCCCAAATTATCTATGAGTAAAGCAAATAAATGTTGAAACTAAATAAGTCAAAGACCAAACATAACTATTTGACTTATCTGATGTTGTGAGTTTCAATATGGTCAACATTGTATGTTAGCATTGAAGATATGTTAATATTTTATTTTATAAAAAGATATGAGTGAACAGTCATTATCAAATGTTAAAAAAGATAAACTGATATAAGATGCAAGTGTGTGTGTGAAAAAACTTTTAAATATATGACGTGTCCTGAACCAATCCGATGAGCCATGCAGAGGCTTAATTGATCCGTATTGATATAAATGTTTGATTGATTGAATCTCGTCATACATTTTGTCATAGAAAAGCATTAAATGATTATAATCACATGCCTAGTCTATTATCATTTGATACACCTGGTGTTTCGGTTTAGGCTTTATGCCAAGGTATTCCCCATCAGGTACCCTATACCTGTATTTTTAAAGTCTATTTTTATTGATTGTGTAGTAGAGTGATTTTTATGATCATTTTATATATTGTAAAAATCATCTATTTAATTACTATATTTATTAAAAAGCTTAATTACATATTTTGAATATTGTATATTCAGTTTAAATTATTACTTGCAAACATTATTTTTATGTATAGTAATATTCACGTTATTTTATGAATATTTATTAGGGATTTACTTAAATCATTGTATCTGATTGGCTGTTTATATTTCGCGGTCAAGTTTAATTTCCTTTGTTTTGTACCTGTACATTTCCACGGACGATAGCCATGACAGTCTATTGAATTTATGTCTGTTTATCTTGACCACATAGTTTACCTGTAAACCTTATATATTTTGGACAACATTATTATAGAATACTGTAAGTTACTTCTTTATTAACATTATTTATATTTTTCACGTAAATGATATTCTAGTAAAGTTTCTATTTTGTTTTGTAACGTTCTCCTCATATCGCATGTATGTAACACAAGTACACAAGATGTACGAGAGAGTATTTCATTAAGCTAGAAGTATATGATTTTATAATCTACGGTTTATTTGCCACGGTAGAATTGTATTGTTAATTTGCGTACATTACTATTTGATTATTGTCATGAATAGTCTATATCTTATAAATGACGGCTTATTAAGTTAAAAGAAGGAAAAGTGTTTCAATTTATATAAAGTAATAGTTTTGAAGTAAATAGTTTTTATCAAGTACAAATATAAATGCGTAAAGAATATTTGTTACGTTGTATATTTTTATAATTAGAGTCCGAGTATTTATGTTCGTATTTTGGTTTCAGGACTCGATGTAATGTAATTATGTAAAACACATGATTGTGATGTTTATATGATGTGCCGTTAACCTTATCAGTACAACTCACTCCACAAGTGGTAAGAGTATATTTATTTATAGTTTAGCTTTGTTTATATAGTATTGTAAACATGAGTTATCTCCCGTTAGTTTGGAGCTTTTAATGAATCGATAATATTGACATCATAAGTCTTTATGATTATTATATTTGCAACTTTATGATTGTTGTATGATATTATATAGTTAATTATTATACGTATTATATATTTTAATGAAGTCATTATTAATAAATGTAGTTGTAACATTTATTATATACCGTTTGTAAGGTAAACCAGTATTGAATACAAATACACAGATACACTTAAATCACGTATGACATTCCGATTTAGTGTATAGTTAAAGGTCAAACATTTGTAAAAGTACACGTGACACCCGATGTCAATTTCATTGAAAGTAAACAATGAACATTTTCTACTTGCAATACATTTTACTTGCTACCTAGTTAATAACAGTTAAATGTATTATTAATTATATTCTTGTACTATATAACCTGTGATATTCGTAAAAGTATATGAAATAGCTTGTTATTTATATATGTTGTATTGCTATTTCAGACTTGTTTTATATACTGGTAATAAATCATCAGAACCTTAAGCTCTCATTGGTGTTATTCCTAAGCCTTGAAAACAACCTACTACAAATGGCGCCCACGTTTCGTTGGGTTGATGGCACATACCAGTTTTTGTGGAGATCCAGATGTGATGTCAGTGACCACCATTAGATGTCTCGAGTCCATGTATGCAGTGACCATGTGTGTTTGTTTAGTTCCGTTATGGTACCATGTGATGAACTTTACCACGTGCTTATGTTTACTAACATTCCGACCCATGTGATTATCGTCCACGTGCGTTTGTTTACAGTTTACTGGATGACATTATAGTACCGGATGTTACTTATAGTAACTTGACTTTTTGTTTTCATTTTTGGAAAACTGAACTTGTAATTATTCTACATTGTGAAATATTGTGATTTAATTATACTTTTGTGGAACAGTGTAATTATTGGAATAATTTTCTAGTTTAAGGTAGGATTTATTTATTTACATTATATACTGTATACCATTTTGATACATTGAAACTTAGCATACACTTGAAACATTTACACATTTCGAATTTAATTTTGAAATTTTACATCCACTTTTTGGACTTTAAATTTTTTTTTGACGTCCTACATTTTGACCTTTTCATACTTAAACATTTATACACATTAAAATTTTTAATTTTTTTTTCCGAGGCTTACTTGGATTTGGACTTAGTCTGTCAGAGGACATGTACACTTATATTATTTAGGCATTCATTTATGGTGTACATGTATTACTGATAGTGATATACATACTTTGTAGATTACAGTAGCATAGCTACATAGTATATAGCATACACTTTTATATTTTAAATTTATTTTTCGGTATACAGTTGTAGTGTATTGTACTTACATTGAACTATAACCCACATGGTATAGGTCAATGCTCAGTTGAACTTAGCAATTATAACACACATTATGTTTTATGTGTAGCATTGCTAGTTGATATTAGATACATAGTATATATATCGTTTTTATAAATGTACTTTGTATAGTGACTTGGTACTTAAATTGATATGAATTAAATTTATTGTCATATTATTTACATATTAGACATTCACTGAGTTAGATAGTACCTAGATTTTGAGATTGTTGCTAGACATTGTTTATTATTTTTTAATATTGATTAAAAATTTGCATTTGATCATTTAGTGTGGTGGTGTTGACACTTATTAGATTTTTGCATTATTATTGAACTTGAATTAGGGTGAATGAATTGAATGTTTATAGGTACACTAGTCTACACCGTTAGCCATGTATGACCAACCGAATGAGCCATGTTACAACGCAATGTATGACCAACCCTACAATACCTACGACACTTTTGATCCACAGTACTATCCACCACGCAGAAAACGTCGTCGCCACCGAAGACGCAACAGACAACGTCCATACTGGGACCAGATAGAAGCTGAATACCAACCTGCTCCTACTCCGACTTATGTATCTCAACCATCCAGAGAACCTGTTATATGCTACAGATGTGGACAACCAGGTCACTATGCCTTTGCCTGCTGTGTTAGACTGGATCACACTAGAAAAGCTTGTAACTTTCAGCAGATAAACACTGAAGCTAAGATGTATCAACAACGACAGTCATCAGGTGATACAGAAGGATTACTTGGTAGCCCAAATGAAGTCACAGTAGTCATCAATGGACTTCAAGCAGCAGCACTACTAGATACTGGTTCTACAGTTAGTACAGTTAGCCAGTCATTCCATCAACAGTACCTTGCTGACAGTCCTATCCAGACACTCAACCAGATACTTCATATCGAATGTGCAGATGGCCAGAACATGCCATACCTTGGTTACATCTCAGCAGATCTACAATTACCAGGTACATTTACATCAGCAGATTCTCAACAATGCTTACTGTTAGTCGTTCCAGACAGTTCTTATAACCAGCTAGTACCACTTCTACTTGGAACCAACGTCTTGACAGCAGCTATGACTGATGTAAAGCAACGATATGGATCACGGTTTCTACAAACAGCAGATCTACATACACCTTGGTATATTACGTTTAGATGTTTGCTTTTAAGAGATAAAGAACTACAAAAGAGATGCAACAGACTTGCCATCATCAAGAGTGCTGTCTATAACCCACATGGTATAGGTCAATGCTCAGTTGAACTTAGCAATTATAACACACATTATGTTTTATGTGTAGCATTGCTAGTTGATATTAGATACATAGTATATATATCGTTTTTATAAATGTACTTTGTATAGTGACTTGGTACTTAAATTGATATGAATTAAATTTATTGTCATATTATTTACATATTAGACATTCACTGAGTTAGATAGTACCTAGATTTTGAGATTGTTGCTAGACATTGTTTATTATTTTTTAATATTGATTAAAAATTTGCATTTGATCATTTAGTGTGGTGGTGTTGACACTTATTAGATTTTTGCATTATTATTGAACTTGAATTAGGGTGAATGAATTGAATGTTTATAGGTACACTAGTCTACACCGTTAGCCATGTATGACCAACCGAATGAGCCATGTTACAACGCAATGTATGACCAACCCTACAATACCTACGACACTTTTGATCCACAGTACTATCCACCACGCAGAAAACGTCGTCGCCACCGAAGACGCAACAGACAACGTCCATACTGGGACCAGATAGAAGCTGAATACCAACCTGCTCCTACTCCGATTTATGTATCTCAACCATCCAGAGAACCTGTTATATGCTACAGATGTGGACAACCAGGTCACTATGCCTTTGCCTGCTGTGTTAGACTGGATCACACTAGAAAAGCTTGTAACTTTCAGCAGATGAACACTGAAGCTAAGATGTATCAACAACGACAGTCATCAGGTGATACAGAAGGATTACTTGGTAGCCCAAATGAAGTCACAGTAGTCATCAATGGACTTCAAGCAGCAGCACTACTAGATACTGGTTCTACAGTTAGTACAGTTAGCCAGTCATTCCATCGACAGTACCTTGCTGACAGTCCTATCCAGACACTCAACCAGATACTTCATATCGAATGTGCAGATGGCCAGAACATGCCATACCTTGGTTACATCTCAGCAGATCTACAATTACCAGGTACATCTACATCAGCAGATTCTCAACAATGCTTACTGTTAGTCGTTCCAGACAGTTCTTATAACCAGCTAGTACCACTTCTACTTGGAACCAACGTCTTGACAGCAGCTATGACTGATGTAAAGCAACGATATGGATCACGGTTTCTACAAACAGCAGATCTACATACACCTTGGTATATTACGTTTAGATGTTTGCTTTTAAGAGATAAAGAACTACAAAAGAGATGCAACAGACTTGCCATCATCAAGAGTGCTGTCTATAACCCACATGGTATAGGTCAATGCTCAGTTGAACTTAGCAATTATAACACACATTATGTTTTATGTGTAGCATTGCTAGTTGATATTAGATACATAGTATATATATCGTTTTTATAAATGTACTTTGTATAGTGACTTGGTACTTAAATTGATATGAATTAAATTTATTGTCATATTATTTACATATTAGACATTCACTGAGTTAGATAGTACCTAGATTTTGAGATTGTTGCTAGACATTGTTTATTATTTTTTAATATTGATTAAAAATTTGCATTTGATCATTTAGTGTGGTGGTGTTGACACTTATTAGATTTTTGCATTATTATTGAACTTGAATTAGGGTGAATGAATTGAATGTTTATAGGTACACTAGTCTACACCGTTAGCCATGTATGACCAACCGAATGAGCCATGTTACAACGCAATGTATGACCAACCCTACAATACCTACGACACTTTTGATCCACAGTACTATCCACCACGCAGAAAACGTCGTCGCCACCGAAGACGCAACAGACAACGTCCATACTGGGACCAGATAGAAGCTGAATACCAACCTGCTCCTACTCCGACTTATGTATCTCAACCATCCAGAGAACCTGTTATATGCTACAGATGTGGACAACCAGGTCACTATGCCTTTGCCTGCTGTGTTAGACTGGATCACACTAGAAAAGCTTGTAACTTTCAGCAGATGAACACTGAAGCTAAGATGTATCAACAACGACAGTCATCAGGTGATACAGAAGGATTACTTGGTAGCCCAAATGAAGTCACAGTAGTCATCAATGGACTTCAAGCAGCAGCACTACTAGATACTGGTTCTACAGTTAGTACAGTTAGCCAGTCATTCCATCGACAGTACCTTGCTGACAGTCCTATCCAGACACTCAACCAGATACTTCATATCGAATGTGCAGATGGCCAGAACATGCCATACCTTGGTTACATCTCAGCAGATCTACAATTACCAGGTACATCTACATCAGCAGATTCTCAACAATGCTTACTGTTAGTCGTTCCAGACAGTTCTTATAACCAGCTAGTACCACTTCTACTTGGAACCAACGTCTTGACAGCAGCTATGACTGATGTAAAGCAACGATATGGATCACGGTTTCTACAAACAGCAGATCTACATACACCTTGGTATATTACGTTTAGATGTTTGCTTTTAAGAGATAAAGAACTACAAAAGAGATGCAACAGACTTGCCATCATCAAGAGTGCTGAAGGAAAGACAATCCGTATACCACCTAACAAAGATGTCGTTCTACAGGGATACATGGACCATGAACTACCATACCATCCAGTTTGTGGACTCCTACAGTCAACTGATAGAGCAGCAATACCATCTGACTTAGATATAGCTCCATCGCTAGTCTCATATGAGTACAGAAACAACAGCATCATACCGGTACATATCAGTAATGTAACCACCAGGAATGTGACCGTTTCGCCAAATGCCATCCTTTGCGAACTTCAACCTGTTTCAGTCACCGACATTGATGTACCAGATACCTATGAACAAGATGCATGGAATGAATCTACATTTCCAGACACACTTAGTGATGATCAACTACATAAAGCCAGAGAATTACTACATCAATTCAGAGACGTATTCAGCACATCAGATACTGATATAGGCCACATCACCGCCGTTCAGCACAAGATAGAACTGATAGATGAAACACCATTCAAACAACGACACCGGCGTATTCCACCTGCCTTATTTGACGAAGTTAGAACACACCTTCAACAACTACTTACTGCTGGGATCATTCGTCGTTCACATTCGCCTTGGTCATCGAATGTTGTATTGGTTAGGAAGAAAGACAACAAGCTCAGAATGTGTGTAGACTATAGACAACTGAACCAGCTGACAATTAAAGACTCATATGCTCTTCCAAGAAGCGAAGAAATACTTGACGCCTTGGGAGGAAACAACTACTATACCGTCATGGACATGAAGAGTGGTTATCACCAAGTAGAGGTAGAAGAGACACACAAGGCTAGAACAGCATTTACAGTCGGCCCTCTTGGTTTCTATGAATTTAACAGACTTCCGTTTGGCCTCGTAAACAGTCCAGCAACGTACCAACGTCTCATGGAACAGATACTTGGAGATCTTCACCTAGATATATGCTTTATATACCTTGACGACTTGATCATCTTTTCAGAGACGTATGAAGAACATCTTGAAAGGTTACAGATGGTACTACAACGACTTAGAGAACACAACTTGAAACTTTCGCCCAAGAAATGTGCATTCTTCAAAGACAAAGTCAAGTACATCGGCCACATAGTCTCAAAAGATGGTATTTCACCCGATCCAGATAAATTAGAGAAAGTCATCAACTGGCCTCGACCCACAACGCCAGAAGAAGTACGTCGCTTCCTTGGTTTCGTCGGTTATTACCGCAAGTTTGTCAAAGACTTCTCTAAGATAGCAAAACCGCTCACAGACTTGATGCCTGCACCAAAGAAGTCCAGTAAGAGAAAACCTAAGAAGCCAACAGTTACATCATGGGTTTGGGACAAGCCACAAGAAGATGCCTTCCAGAAGCTCAAAAGTCAACTTGCGATGCCACCAGTTCTTGGTTATCCACGTTACAAGGAACCTTTTGAACTACATACAGACGCATCTATGCTTGGTCTTGGAGCAATACTTTACCAATCACAAGAAGGAAAGAAAAGACCCATAGCTTATGCCAGCAGAGGACTTAGCAAGACTGAGAGGAACTACCCAGTCCATAAATTAGAATTCCTTGCCCTGAAATGGTCAGTAACAGAGAAGTTTCATGATTACCTTTATGGCAACACATTTATCGTGGTTACAGACAACAACCCACTTACTTACATCTTAACAACAGCAAAGCTTGATGCCACTGGACATCGTTGGATAGCAAGTTTGTCATCATACAACTTTAATATCGTCTATCGACCTGGTGCTAACAACGCTGATGCAGATGCACTTTCCAGACTTCCAGAACTACTTGGTCGTACCAACACCTCCAACATTAGTACAGATTCTGTGAAAGCCATTTGTCAGTTACAACATGCACAACCATATGTTCAGACGTTATCGATGACAACATCTAAAGCCACTGATGATCCATACTTACCTTCACAACATCTAGTCAACATCAAGATGGAACAGAAGCAAGATACTTACCTTAAGGATTGGATATATTGGGTTGATGAACATCGCAAGCCACGAAAAGAACAGTTAGAACATTCACCATGGAACACTTGGTTTATTAACAACTACGAAAAATTGAAAATGGTTGATGGTGTACTCTATCGTATTATCCACGACAATGGGGAACAACATAAACAACTTGTACTACCTGAAGTCTACATTTCCAAAGTACTAACATCATTACATGATGAGATGGGACATCAAGGCAGAGACAAAACAGTATCATTGGTTAGAGATCGTTTTGTTTGGTTTGGAATGAATAGAGATGTTGACAACTGGATATCGAATTGCGACAGATGTATTCGACGAAAGCAACCTGCAAGTCATAGAGCACCACTCATTAGTATCGAGACAACACAACCACTGGAGTTAGTATGTATGGACTATCTCTCACTTGAAAGATCTACAGGTGGATTTGAGAACATACTTGTAATAACAGACCACTTCACTCGATATGCATTGGCAATACCAACAAGAAACCAGACAGCAAAAACAACTGCAGACGCATTCTTTAACAACTTTGTCGTCCACTATGGTTTGCCTGAAAGAATTCACTCCGACCAAGGTGCCAACTTCGGATCCAAAATCATCAAGGAATTATGCAACATCACTGGTATGACGAAGTCACGAACAACACCATATCATCCGATGGGTAATGGCATCACTGAAAGATTCAACAGGACATTACTTGGAATGCTTGGAACATTAGAGAACGTACAGAAGAAAGATTGGAAGTCGCATGTTGCTGGTCTTGTCCATGCTTACAATTGCACTCGTCAAACGTCAACTGGATTCTCTCCTTACTATCTGATGTTCGGAAGACAACCAAAGCTACCTATTGACATCGCTTTTGGAATTGGAGATGAAGCTGAACCTATTACTACAACTACATATGCAGAAGAAATGCAAGAAAGACTTCGTAAAGCATATGATACAGCAACAAGGAACATCTTTGCTGCCCAGAAACGACAAAAGACACACTACGATCAGAAAGTTAAAGGAGCTGTGCTAAAGCCTGGAGATAGAGTTTTAGTCAAGACTCTAGCTTTTGATGGAAAGCACAAGTTAGCAGATAGGTGGGAAGATGACCCGTACCGTATAATTAGTCAGCCTAATTATGGAATCCCAGTGTACGTGGTTCAGAAAGAAAACAAGGAAGGAAGAAAGAGGACTTTGCATAGAAATCTGTTCTTGCCTATTGGAGATCTGCCCAAAGATATTGATAAAGAAAAGAAACGTCCTGCGCCCAGGCAACAAAGAAGAAATAAGCAGCCCGAGGAACCGACGAAATCTGAAGGGAACAGTGAGAACAGGACCACTGATGAAGTATCAGATGAGGAGTCGGAGCAGGAGTATGGATATTGGATACTTGATAAGGATACACAGGACAACACTAACAGTGATGTACCAGTTGTGGACCTACAAGAAGAAGGAACTCTTGGTTTCACTGGTGACGGCCATGATGGAGCTGAGAGTAGTGATCAGCAGGGAACTGGTTTAGGAGGGGACGCTCTTCCTGTGGACATTATTACAGCTGCAGAACCAAACCCTGTGAGTGATGAGGAACCTGAAGAAGTGACTGCTCAGACAACTGAAGAAAACACTTCTATTGATCAGGATGAGAGTGCGCCAACAGACTTATCACTAGAAGAGGCAGATGAACCCACCATACATGTAGCTCCGGAACAACAACGAAGAAGGAGACGTATACTACCGACACCACCACGAGACCCACCAGTATCAACTAGACCTCAGAGAGAAAGGAAACCACCGAAATACCTAGATGACTATGTTTTATCTAAGCATGCTACTACTATCCAACAGCCTGATTGGTTAATGAGGATTCACTGGTTGGAGTCTGAAGCAAGAAAAGGAAGATTTAAAGGCTTAGAGATGGAGTTGTCAAGAACCATCCTCGACATCATGCGAACTGGTTAATGGCTTGCCGAGGACGTCAACCTTCAGTGAAGGGGGAAACAGACGGGAATGACGTGGAAGTCATTTTTCTACAGCGGGGAGAATGTAGTAGAGTGATTTTTATGATCATTTTATATATTGTAAAAATCATCTATTTAATTACTATATTTATTAAAAAGCTTAATTACATATTTTGAATATTGTATATTCAGTTTAAATTATTACTTGCAAACATTATTTTTATGTATAGTAATATTCACGTTATTTTATGAATATTTATTAGGGATTTACTTAAATCATTGTATCTGATTGGCTGTTTATATTTCGCGGTCAAGTTTAATTTCCTTTGTTTTGTACCTGTACATTTCCACGGACGATAGCCATGACAGTCCATTGAATTTATGTCTATTTATCTTGACCACATAGTTTACCTGTAAACCTTATATATATTTTGGACAACATTATTATAGAATACTGTAAGTTACTTCTTTATTAACATTATTTATATTTTTCACGTAAATGATATTCTAGTAAAGTTTCTATTTTGTTTTGTAACGTTCTCCTCATATCGCATGTATGTAACACAAGTACACAAGATGTACGAGAGTATTTCATTAAGCTAGAAGTATATGATTTTATAATCTACGGTTTATTTGCCACGGTAGAATTGTATTGTTAATTTGCGTACATTACTATTTGATTATTGTCATGAATAGTCTATATCTTATAAATGACGGCTTATTAAGTTAAAAGAAGGAAAAGTGTTTCAATTTATATAAAGTAATAGTTTTGAAGTAAATAGTTTTTATCAAGTACAAATATAAATGCGTAAAGAATATTTGTTACGTTGTATATTTTTATAATTAGAGTCCGAGTATTTATGTTCGTATTTTGGTTTCAGGACTCCATGTAATGTAATTATGTAAAACACATGATTGTGATGTTTATATGATGTGCCGTTAACCTTATCAGTACAACTCACTCCACAAGGGGTAAGAGTATATTTATTTATAGTTTAGCTTTGTTTATATAGTATTGTAAACATGAGTTATCTCCCGTTAGTTTGGAGCTTTTAATGAATCGATAATATTGACATCATAAGTCTTTATGATTATTATATTTGCAACTTTATGATTGTTGTATGATATTATATAGTTAATTATTATACGTATTATATATTTTAATGAAGTCATTATTAATAAATGTAGTTGTAACATTTATTATATACCGTTTGTAAGGTAAACCAGTATTGAATACAAATACACAGATACACTTAAATTACGTATGACATTCCGATTTAGTGTATAGTTAAAGGTCAAACATTTGTAAAAGTACACGTGACACCCGATGTCAATTTCATTGAAAGTAAACAATGAACATTTTCTACTTGCAATACATTTTACTTGCTACCTAGTTAATAACAGTTAAATGTATTATTAATTATATTCTTGTACTATATAACCTGTGATATTCGTAAAAGTATATGAAATAGCTTGTTATTTATATATGTTGTATTGCTATTTCAGACTTGTTTTATATACTGGTAATAAATCATCAGAACCTTAAGCTCTCATTGGTGTTATTCCTAAGCCTTGAAAACAACCTACTACAATTGTATACATTAAATACTGAATAATATTACTGGAGCAGATGTTAGAGATGTATCTATTTTTAAAGTTTCTTCATTGCTGCCATCTTTTGAGGTCCAGTTTTAATCCTTGTACATAACTGAACTCCTTTAATAAAAATTACAATGGTCCTTTCGTATATCATGAATTTTAATGGAGTTAAAATCTTCTTTTCCATTTTGCATTTATCTCTGGCAAAATTCTTTCCACAAACATAGTTTTCTTAATGCTCAATCATAAAAACTTAACAATAATTTCTTATGGAAACTCATTTTGGTGTTTTCTTTATATACAATGTAGGACCTATCTAATAGGATCATGCACACATCAAAACTGCATGCAAAATAAAATACCACTTACTTGTCTAAAAGTATATTTAAGGAACAAAGCTAAAAATTCCATCACAGAAAATTTGGGATTACTTTCGAAACGTCTTAGATGTATACTAACAAACAACTTTAAAAAATCTGTAAATTTCTCTAAATACCTGAAAATTAAAAGAAGTTTCAAATTAGTTGTTTGTATCCAAGAAACAAAAAATAAAAAAAAACATAACAGTGCCTAAGATAAAGGCAAAAGCAATTCTTTTTAGTTTTAATTCGTCTTTTCAGGTCCCTACAGTTTGAGCCAAATTGCAAATATGAATACAGATTTCAAGTTCTATCATCTAGATTTACCCTAGCGTTTATTGTTTGCAACAAAATTAGTGCTGTAAAATTTCATAATAAATAAAACTAACTTATCCAAAAAAAAAAGAGAAAGAAAGAAAGAAACACCACTGCATAGATTGCCAAGCATTTTAAAAATATGAAATTAAACTGTTTGTTTTGAAAATGGAGAGATGATTCACACTGAATACTGACATAGAATATGTTTGTCTAATAATCTAATACATGTATATGCTACTTTGACATTGTTTTCTGTTAATCTAAGGAAAATGTGTTCTTTCTTTGTACTGTCTAGGCACAGTTGCAAATTTATACAATGTTAAAATGGCAAGAACTGAGAACAGGTGAAAAATTTTATCATCATTGTTAAATTCTAACAATTAAAGGAGCTAAGAAAAACAAACTTGACTTTGATAAAAAAAAAATATTCAGAAAAAGTACAGGTTAACATAATCCAGAAATGAGAGAAACCAAATATATATACCATGAGATATGTTTCTGTTTGTTAGATTTAATAAATATTCAAACAAAATTTGTTTAATTTTTCTGTACCGTATATTGATGTTTGCTAGTGATGTATTGATAAGTAATTTTGGTGGAGAGTTGATTTTCTTCTTTTTTTGCAGGTAAATATTCGATGAAGATCCACAAAATAAATATACATAGTATTTATAAATAATAACGTGATATATATTTTTATATCAGTCTGTATAAGATCAATGAGATAACACTTAAAAAGTAAAATCACAAAAATACTGAACTTAGAGGAAAATCAATTCGGAAAGTCCATAATCACATGGCAAAATCAAATAAAAAAACGTATCAAAAACGAATGGACAAGAACTGTCATATTCCTGAATTGGTACTTTTCATATGTAGAAAATGGTGGATTAAACCTGGTTCTATAGCGCTAACCCTCTCACTTTAATGACAGTCTCATCAAATTCCGTAATTTTAAGTTTTACACAACATAATATAATAGATAAACATACCCTTCATCTATTTCAGACAATCTATTTCCAGTTGAATTTGTACTACTGTCCTTTGTTAACTTTTGTAGAAGATAAAATGTCTGTTGAAACATTTGTAAAAGAAAGTCTTCAAATTCTACTGGAACACAGTTTTTCGACAATAATTCATTGATACAATTCATTGCTAAAATTCCTAAAGATTGAGTATTCGTATTAAAGTTGGATGAAGATGAATTTGATTTTGTTTCACAACCAAAACCAGCAAAATGGAATATAGTACTTAATAATTGTGGTGTTATTGTTGACGATAAAGGTATCCAACTAAAGTATTGTGATAATGTTGTCAATGCATGGGTACATAAAAGTTTAGACTGGTCATCCAGAGGTGGCAATGCTTCTACTTGGACATGACGACCAGGTGACTTGAACATGTTACTTAGGATGCTGTCTGCAAAAAAAAAATCTTACCATAAGAATATAAAATTTCTCACGCATCAGTTCTTGCATGAATTTCCTATACAAATCAAAAATATTTTTAGGATTGCATGAACCCACACATAAATTGATGTACATTTTAATACTCGGAGCTGTTTATTTTACCCCTGTCAGGTTGAAGACCTATAAAAGCTTATTTCGCTTTGCATTAGTTAACATGAAAGAAACCCCTTACTTCTTTATTACAACACCACAAAGTTTGTTTCTATACAGAAGTTTAACAATCTTGTCAAAATTCAACAATGTCTCTTTTTATGTCATATATATTAATCAACTAACTGAGGAAAGTTTCCATTTTTACTTACAATATTGTTTGTAATGCAGTTCAAAAATACTTACTTTATTTTCATTGCATAAAATTTTATCAAGAATACAGTAAATCAATATCTTTCTTGATTTCAATTCTAATAAAGCAGAAAAATGCCATCAATAAACCAGTAATCAAAGGGAAATAACTCAAGACAAATGCCATCAATCAACCAGTAATCAAAGGGAAATAACTCAAGATAAATGCCATCAATCAACAAGTTATCAAAGGGAAATAATTCAAGACAATCTGGATGGAATATATTACCCATGATCAAGTCTGTAAAGATTATTTGCTATATCAGATAAAATGTTTAATATTAAGATGTGGTATGATTGCCAATGAGACAACTCTCCCTAAAGGACCAAAAATCACACAGAAATTAACAACTATAGGTCACTACCGAAACACATGTTCTATCAATTCTAATTCAGTCCCTATCTACATTATAATAGAAAGCCTACCTGATGGTGAAGATGAGATAAGTAACATTGAAGATTCCAATCCTCTATGATTGTTTCGTTCTCCTGATGTTGGAGAGGGTGGAGGTGTAGCTGCCACCAAATGTCGGTGTTTCTCCAAAACAGATTCTAATATATCTGAAATAAGATAAAAGCATTTTTACAGATAACATGTACTTGTACTCATTGATTTGGACAAAATTAGAATTTACAATGTTAGTTTGTACCTTTCAGTATGTTAATAAACCCACAATAACAGTTTTAGAATCTAAAATGTAATTAACATGAAGGTGCATATTATATATATATATATATGAATTCTATTGGTTGGAACATTGATACAGTTGATAAGTGGTTAAAAAATTATAGGTGCCTAGATTGGTAGTGTACCCTTATGATGTCATATAACTGTAAACTTTGTTGGGAATGGTTTTATTTTTTCCTTATCTGAGCAGGGAATTTTGACATAAGAAAGAAGGGAAATGTTAATTAAGGAGCTATATGTAAAATATTTTTCTACTTCCAAAACTTAAAATTTAGATTTGAGCATGCATTCTTAAAGGGGCATTGTATTGGATACAATTTTTTTTGTTTTTTTTGTTCAATCATTAATGAAAAGGAAATGGGAGTCAAATTAGTGAACGTAACTTTGACAGCTAATGCCCCTTTTAGGCTTATATGTTGAACATATTATGCATTTGCAACAAAGAATATGTAAATTATATTTCTACAAAAATATAAGTCAAGATTGACAGACCTAGAGCTTAATCAAACAGAACACAACAGTCCTAAAATATGAAACAAATAATTCTTATTGAATCATGTAAAAGTCTACACTATTGGCTATAATAGCTATAAGTCTTAAACAGTATCAGCACCCTCTATTGAATCTTACTGTTAAGTAGACTAAGTATATTTGGCACTTGAATTATGAGAAGACGTTGTAATTCTTCCTTCCTAGCCATACTCAGATCTTCCCTTGGTGTTGCTAATTCTTCTGATACAGTTTGTAGTATTATCACTCCTAACAATACAGTGTCTGTTTGGGAGGTCAACTGCAATATAAAATTTAAGTTACTGTATAAGTGGTAACTTATAAAGGCTATAAATATAATTGATATAAATAAAAAAAAACATTAATTAAGGCACAAAAAAAATAGTTTAACAAAGAGACTTTTTCTCATCACATTTTCCTTATTTTTTTTAATCTTGTTTTTTTTCTAATAATTCAAAAAACGATAATTAGGGCATCAAGTGATCAATGATATTCCTGTCCACAGAAACACTGAAAATTCAAGAAGCAAAAAAAATAATAAATAAATAGATGCCTACGGGTAGTTATTTATTTCATTTAGTGCAGACTTGGTTATACAGTGAACAATGAACAACCATTCACTAGGCTACAGATTTTTATTTCAAATCATAAATGATAAATTGTGATAAATAAACAGTATTAGTTTTTCTCATTGTTGAGGGTCATGTTATATTTTGTAGATGCTATCAACTATGTTCTTTGGTTTCTGGTGGATAGTTGTCTCATTGGTAATTATACAAATCTTCTTCTTACACATAATACAAACCTGTAAAATATTTGACAAGAAGTCTGGATAGAAATGTGGCCAATCAATACGTCCTATATCCACTATCACTTTCACTAGTTTGTTACGTATATAATTTGGAACTTTAGTATGATGTTCAAGTAAAAACTGGTTTAATGTTGATCTTATCACTAATTTGTCTTCAGCACTCAGACCAATCCACTGTCTATTAATCATATTCTAAAAAATAAAAATATGTAATAAGCAGTAAGTATAAGTTTCATTTGGTTGAGGCTAAAAAAAAGTTTAAAAATAGAAACTGATTTTGGGAAGTTCATTCAGAAGACATACAAATGTATGTACAGACAGACAAGGGTAACACTAATTCCCCCTCTGCCACAATCTGGCCATAAAAAATATAAATTTAAATTTTGAAATTCTTTGTTTTAATTGTCTATGAAACAGATCAATGGACATACCAAAGAAATATATTGGTAGAAAAGTTCTTCATCCATTTTTCACAAGCATGACTAAGAATCAGATAACCTTTACATACCTCCATTGCGGTCATACAAAACATCATAACATATTCATTCCGTGTATTGGCTAAGAAATATAAACTATGTCTCCATGCATCTCTTGTCTGGCAAAAACTGTTTAGAATTGTTTCTGAAAGTATAAAATATCAGTTTTTACCTAATGATGTACATGTATATGTACAAAGATTACTCATAAAAACAGTCAATTTGATTTTCAAATAGCTATAAAGAAAAGAAGAGAGTTCCAATGTCCTAATTATTGCACATATTCTATCTATCCAACATAAACTAAAGGGCAATAACTAAAAAAACATTTGATTTGTTCTTTAAAACTTTTTATTCTTAAGGATGTATTCTTCTGACTTTTCAGTCTCGTTCAGTCTCGTTGAAATCTCGTTATTGAATTATTTCCAAAACATGCAATAGAAGTGGAAAATTTCAATGAATTTTAGAAATATTATAATCAAACATAAATCTGTGAAAAAATTGTGTATTTACAATGAATGGTTTTTGAGTAATCCAGTTCTAAAATTTTATGACCAATCAAGTCAGTATTTTTAGCCAAAATTTTGAGAAAATGGGTGAGGGATAAAAATAAAAATGATTTTACAAGAATCATGTACATCCCATATCATTTTGGTCTTTTCAAATTTCTTAGATATGTATTTTTTCAATCATTTTATATAACAAAAAAGTTGAAATAATATGCATTTTGTTCTTATAAAACTGAGAAAAATCACAAAAATACAAAATTGACAGCACGGTAAATTTTACACAAAAAAGTGTTAAAATATGATAAGACTTTCTTATATTAACACCTACCTATAGTTTTTGCAAGTAAAATTTATTCAGATTGGTCCACTTCATCTTTATAGAAAGTATGGATAAAAGTTTAATTGTGGAACTATATTTTTTTTTCATGATAATAGCCCAAAAATAGGTAAAAATAGATGAAGAATGGGAAAATCATCAAAATTGGGCATATTTAAAGGGCTGTAGCAAAAAAAAGAAGTGCACCACCATATGATTTTTTCTTCACCAATTATTTTGTTACAGTCTTATAAACCCCAAAATCAGGTTGAGAAAAAAAGTTTGATTCTAGAAATGTTTGGCTCCTCAGAGGTGTACATCCTTGATTAAATGGACCTAGTAAAAAAACTTGATATTTGGAGTTGACAATGACCCTAGATGAGTTCAAGGTGTGTCACTCTTCACAGCATTTGTTTAATTGTTAACAGGCAAAACTAGTAACAAATGTTCTTTTTCATTTCCTTGTGACATGGATGAAAGTTTCACGATATTTGAAAATATATTAAAGACACTTGTGGTGAAATTGAATGTAAATAAAATAAAAGTGTTATATACAAGTCATGAGAGTTATATATATAATTTATACCAATTTCTCTCTTCCTTTCATTAGTTGTTTGCCCAGCAAAGAATTCATTCATCAGCCCTTCCAAGGCTCGCAAGGAATTTTCATCTGAAGCCTGAAAATAAATATATATTTATTTAATTAGAACATGTAGAATAGTCATTGATAGTTCAAACAACAATTGTTGGAGTTTATTTCCTAAGAATTTAAATCAACAGATTTTCAGGCTCTTTCAAGGCTAGAAAGGAATTTTCATCTGAAGCCTGAAAATAAATATATATTTATATAATTATAATAATTCAAACATCAATTGATAGAGTTTATTTCCAAAGAACTTAAATCAACAGGTTTTGATGAACTTTCAATGCTGGCAAGGAATTTTCATCCAATGCCCGAAAAAAATTAAAAATAAATATATATTTATATAATTCTAATAATTCAAACATCAATTGATAGAATTTATTTTCTAAAAGTCACACTGGTCCTCTTGTTGTTAATGGAACTTCAATATAACTATTGTAACATAAAATATTGTCCTCCATGAAATATTGTCTGTCGGACAAATTTTCATATAAAATATTGTCCACTGACAGTATTTCATAATCTTTATTGATGTCCTAGGAATTATCACTCAAGGAAAAAAATTTGCATTGAATATTATTTTATTAGATGGTTTTAAATTGTTGAACCAATTCTTATATGTTATAAGATGTTGTCACAGCTGTTTTTAATATTTTCTGTCACAGTAACAATATTTAAGGGCATTACTTTTCCGATAAATGAATTGCATTGCTGATAAGATATGGCCCAAACTGTGTTCCATAGATTTTTTTTCATAGCGACGTCACACCACATCTTGCATTTGTGTATTACGTATGTGAACTTGACCTTCTTTTCTAGCTAAGTTTTGTTTACATTTGAAACGTGCTATTTACAATGATTTATCAACCGAGGGGATGAAGTTGGGGTTGTATCTGGAAAAAGGAAAAGGAGTATAAAATCGGAAAATATTATTTTTACTGTTGTAAAATGTCTGAAAACTTGAACTGTTGAAATTAATGCTTACTTGAAGCGAGTTTTTATTCTGTCCTTGAAATTCTGACAAATAGAAAACATGTGCGATTTCGTGAACTACTTCTATTTTAACCACGTGCATTGCTATCGTGAACTGATTACTATCGAGAACAGACATGTTACAGACTGGGCGTTGATTTAAGTCTAACGGATATCTTTGAATTTCATTTTAGTTTTATAATTTTGAAAGCTTGTAAGTTATTTCATATCTGACACCTCTTCGCCTTCTCTACTTCTGTGAGCACTGTACTCCAAATCTTATTCTTAACTTGGCCATAAGTTC